>NW_020440008.1:2558-7055 GCF_000699045.2 Agrilus planipennis
CTCTCAATAAGTGGTGTCTCGATAGACATGGTTAAAATTTTCAAGTTCAACATATTTCAGAGATCCCAGTCTTTCTACGAGAGACTCGAGTCTCTCAATTTTGCAGTTTTATTCATTCAGTCTCTCTATGAGAGACTCGAATCTCTGAATCAACAATTTTATTATTCGAGTCTCATACAGAGACTGTGAGAGATCCATAAAAACACCTAGGCAATAACTGAGAGACTGTGAGAGACGCTGAAAGACTCTGAGAGACTGAAAATTTTTGCCTAGAGATGCTATATTATAAAAAAGTTTTTATAAAAATAAATAAAAGGTTATTGTATAATTGATGAGACTAGCTGTTAAGTTTTCGTCTTTTGTATGAGAATGGTGGGAAGGGCACCATATTTGATGCTCCACCTTCATCCCTTTGTCCCTCCTAAATCCCTTTTTTAGTATTTTACAGTCAACCCAACCTACCCACTGCATCTGCAGGTGATCACCCCCAGCTAAAAACATTTCTGTGATATTCTGTAAAATCACCCCCGATTTGCAGACATTATAATGATAATATTTCAGTTCTTTATTTTAAAGGAATGTTTTCATATATTTTAAGACCTTTGGCTTTACGCACTAATGCTCTGATCAAAGCCCGGGTTCGATTCTCGACGAGGGTGTGACAACAAAAACAATTTTTCCTCACTAACTTGGGGTAATTTATAGTTGATAAACTAAAAACGAATTTTCACATTAGTGTTTAATATTAACCACTACTGAGTTTTAACTGTTTCATTTAGTACATATATATACACTTTTGCTTGCAAAGCTCTTTTCAGCGATCAACCTCTGGTACATCACTATACCTTAACGATGCAGATTTTAATCCTGAGGACAAAACTATGAAACAAAAATTCTAAATTGAAATTTGGAAATCTAAAGTAATTCATGGAAAATACCCGAACCAACAACAGCAGGAACATATAGATAGAGTAGCTTCTAATATGGTTTAAAGAAAGGAAATATATTCTCAGAAACTGAGGGATTCATAATAGCGATTCAGGACAAAATAATAAAAACAAAAAACTCTAAAAAATATATTATTAAATATCCCACAATTTCGTCTAACACATGCCAAGTATGCAATACAACTCGCGAAACAATTGACTACATCACTGGGGGCTGCTCATTTTTAGCAAGCCGACAATACACCGACAGGGATAATAATGTTGTTAAACAGATACACTCGCTGTTAGCAAAAAAGTTTAAACTCATACATCAGATAGAGCCGTACTATAAATACAAACAACAAAATGTATTAGAAAACTACTTAGCCAAGCTTTATTGGGTTAGAGACATAATTACAGACAAAACAGTTAATCATAACAGACCTGACATCGCACTGACCATCAAAGAAACTAAAACAACCTACCTAATAGATGTTGCTGTACCAAACACTGAAAATCTTAAACAAAAACATATTGAGAAAATTCAAAAATATATTCCTTTGGCTGATGAAATAAAAGAAATGTGGAATCAGAACACAGTTCGAATTATTCCAATAATAATATGATCAACAGGCGTTATACCTAAAACATTACATGCTAGCCTAGCCGAGTTGAAACTGCATAAACATACATACATAAGTCTGCAGAAATAGTACGCAGATTTCTTAGAAATACTGACATATTACCCTTTCCAGATAACACAACAGTTTCAATTAGAAGTGGAGTTTTTAATAATCACCGATCATATTTCAGGGCAAGAAGTAGGTACTGTTAGCTCTATAAAATTTAAAAACAGAAAATTGGTTTGCATAACATATCCCAAGAGATGTGAGCGAGGTTCTTTGGCATAAGCCCGTCTTCATTTGCTCAGAGTTACCAGTGAAAACTGAGAAGACCAGGAGAGTAATAATAATAATCATAAGCATAATCGTTCATTTTTTACATATCTTACCGATGCAGTTATACATATGTATAGTAACCTTATTGTAACAGCAGCAATAGGTTCCATGTCAATAAATAATAACAAAAAGAAAAGATCATTTTGAGCTTCTTTTCGTGACCTGTCTAGAGAATCAACTCGTAACGGTCACCGATTATAACTTTATCTGAACAAGTAGGCAGTGGTGCAATTTGCTTAAGTTCTTTTGTCTATCCACTGCGATTTCTGCATTGTCATTCTGTAAATAATGTAATGAATTAGCCAGTCGAAAACGTTCTTGTCTTTTATTGCCTTGAAAAGACACCGATAAGTATTAATTTGATATTTGAATTTTAAACTTTCTAAAATAAAAATTACTCTATAAAGAAAATATTAATAGCGTTTGGATAGCCCTCCTTATAAAATCTTTCAGTCAATTTACTGTCTTTTATTTGGACAGTAAATAAAATGTTTGTTATTTCTATTTCCTATTGAAATTTAAAACAAATAGTGTTCTCTAGAAAGTCGGTATTCTATGGTGACAGTCTGATAATATTCACTGATTCCTTTACATAAAAATATCACGTATCTAAAGTTCGAAACGATCGAATCAGACCAGGAACCAGAATTTTTTTAGAGGGATACTCTTAATAGTCAAAAAGCAAATAAGGTCTCTCAAAAACATTAGGCAGTTTAATAATTATATTAGGTGCGTGAAAAATGAGAATAATAAATGAATAAAGAGGTCACCTCTATATACTGGATGTACACTAAATGTACAGAAAAACTTCAAAGAGTTTTTTCTATAGATTTACAATGGTTTAGTTTCCAACATAATAGTCGAATTAAGTTCTGTTATTCTGTTTGAAAAAGTAAATCAATAATTAAAAAAGTATCAAATATCGAAATTAGTCTTTTTGAAAAACATTTATCACTCTGTATTTTCGAAGCAAAGCGCTTTCTAAAAATCATTAAGTATTCTTGGAATAATTCAGAAAATAGCATCTTGAGGTTTTGCCGTACATTTNGTTACCGGAAATGTATGAAATCTAAGAGTTGTATAAAATATTGTTTCAAAGATTTTTTAATACACACATATCCTGGGAAATGTATACATTTCCTAGGAATTGCATGAAATTCTGATATTATACTAGGAAATATATAAAACTAATGTTTTCTGTCAATAAAATTAATAAAACACGTTAGTAAATCGTAAAATAAATCGCCTAATCGGATGACGCAATACCCTCCCCCTGTTCCGCCATCCCCGCATACCCATTGACATCTTGAATGTAATACATTTCCGATTGCTATTTAGGAGATGTATAGATTTCCTAGGAAATGTGTCTAATATAATTTATTTCACACATTTCCGAACGATTTTAGGAATTACATACATTTCCTAGGAATACTATACAGTGACGGGTTACACACATTTCCGTTAACTTTATATATACGTGGAGCATTTAAATGTAAACAACCCTTTCACTTCTGGGGACTTATAAAACCCTGTCATATAATCTTACATTAGATTTCGCCTGAATATTAAACCATATAACTATATAACCCCCCTCCCTTTAATCCGCCACTGGTGCCCCAATAGTTCTGTATTTTTAATAATAAAATCAAAAGCTTAAATTATGAGGGCTAATTTCATGCCACACCCTTTTACATAGAGAAGCAGTCCTTATACCTAAGAGGGATATTAATAGTAAGGAGTTCTACAGTTCCCGATCGTTTTTAGCCCAAATTTTGGAGTTTTTGAAAAATGCTTTTCAAGTTTTGATCAGTTCTAGGCAATTGCTAAAAAAAATTCAGTTACATTTTCGCTTAAAAATTGATTGAAAATTAGCTCGAACTTACATTCTAAATGTTTATAAACAACCTAACCTAACCCCATATACCTACTTGACTTTTTCTATACAAAATAAAATTTTCATACCTACTTTATGTCTATTTATGTAATAAGAATAAAAGGAAAGAACCGAATTACTAAAAAGTTTTGTAACTATTGGAAAATCCAACAAAACACGTCATAGAATATTCATTGAATGAATGAATATTCAACCGGTGACCTCTAAATATTTCATTTCCTATTAGTAGTGATAATTATGCACAAAATACTATAAATAATCACTTTCCTGAACTTCAAAAACTTACTAAACTGTCCCTATTAAAAAGTTCCTAATAATTCAACGATGACAATCGGAATGTACCAATAATATTCAGCTCATTTCCGTTAAATAATATAATACTTATTATTACAGGGTGGCTTTTGATTCCGTTTTCTGCCTTTTCAATTTCCGAATTGGTATATAGATACTGCATCGTTATTATTAATAAATCGACACCCTGTATAATATTATATTCAATACACAATATGTATTAAATATAATAATGAAAGATATATACTGCATGTATTATGATTATAGAGGTACAATATTTTGAGAAACAGTGTGAAAATGTTTTAAAAATGTAATTACATTTTACATAACTAAAATTTTGAAATTGTTAATTTCATTTGGTTTATGTTTCAGTAGTATTTTATAATTAGGTTAGCTGTTATCAGTTTTGCAATAATAACTATAATTA
>NW_020440009.1:0-1232 GCF_000699045.2 Agrilus planipennis
TCGATGATCGGTGAAGAAATGAGCTCCGCAGACAAATATGATTGAATTTGGAATTATGCTACGGCGCATCCTAATAAAGGGAAGGGACATATCTCTAACTTCTTGAAACGAACAGTACATATACCCAATTGCGTTGTTTTCTTTGGCAAGAAAATTGGAGAAAGGATTTCATTAAAATGCCACTGGAAATATGCAAGTTCATTATCTACTTCATGCAGCAAATATTGAGTAACTTCTACGGGACATTGGTTTTGTTCGACAATTTCCGAACAAAGTTTGCGAATATACGCTTCATGCCCAAAATATCTGTAAAAGTTTTTTGACATGAGCATATGATATTCCGACTTCTTCAGTAACCTTTCTAATAGTGATTCGACAATTTTCCAGCGCCCAGCGCGCTCATCATCTTCCCGGCCATCTTGAAAACGTTTATACCATTTTATACACTTGTTTTTTCATGGCCTTATCATCAAATACAAGTTTCAACATTTCTAAAATATTTTATCTCTCGTATTGTAAAATTTGAAGAAAATTCTCTAATCCATTTTTTTTGAAAGTGGAAAATCGAAGAGCTTACTAAAACGCATATAATTTTATTGACACCAGACAACAGGATCAGCATGCAGTGTGGATATTAATGAATATATATATACTTTCTGTACAAGTGTACCAACAAAAATAAAAAAAAATTACGGCAATCGGACGAATACAGGTAGGGGAGACCGGGGATGGTTGACTAGTTTTTTACTGAATAGTTCATATTTTTTGTGTTTTAATGAATATAGACAAGAAAAGCATGTTAATTGATTAACCTAATAAAAATATGTAATATTTAGTTCTTAGTTTAGTATAATAGTGATGATTTAATGCATTTTACAAAATATTAAATCTTAGTCAATCTACCCCTGGCCCGGGGTAGGTAGACCATATGCCCGGGGTAAGTTGACTCATGTACCAGTAAGAGTCAAATCATGAGAAGGAGCAAATAATTAAACATTTTTTTAATATAATTGAACCTTTTGTTAAAAAATAAACTGGCTAAAGTTTCCTCTTCTAGATTAGTAAAAATTTGTCAATTTTTTATATATTCCACTGTGTCCAGGGTTAATTCTGCTCTCGTCAATTTCGGATTCTGTTCTAATTTTTCTTTTAATTTGGCCACGTAACGATTTAAAAGTCCAATAAAAAGTTAATTTATGTGTTGTTTTCAACTACATATTTCATTGGGGTTG
>NW_020440009.1:2400-4473 GCF_000699045.2 Agrilus planipennis
ATCACTACATAGTATAAAACAAAGTCGCTTTCCCGCTGTCTGTCCCTATGTATGCTTAAATCTTTAAAACTACGCAACGGATTTTGATGCGGTTTTTTTAAAAGATAGAGTGATTCAAGAGGAAGGTTTATATGTATAATACATGCATAATATAGTAGGGAAACACTGATAATTTTAGAGGTTTCTATTGTGATGTCGTAAATAAACACATTTTTTGCGCTTACATTGCAAACTCTGGCTGAACCCTACGAGATAGATCGAAATAATGTACTACAATATTGTACATCTTAAAAAGGTCTACAAAAAAGTCGGGGGTGGTATATGTCTATCTCTGAGGGATAACCCACAATAACCATTTTTATCCTTTACTTTTTAGAAGAAATAATTACTTATTTACGAAGCGACTGTAAGCAATACAGTACCTTAAATACATTGTGCATTTAATATAGATCATTATGGCCCTTTACAGCATGTAATTTAAATGAATATTTTCGAAGATATTACAGATTTAAAATGCAGGGACATAGCGGTTGCGGCGGTACCGGCCGGTTTGTATAGTCTATTGACAAAAAAACTGTGAATGTTGTATATAAAGACATTCTGTAGTATATTTAGTATGTTCAGGGGGTATCTTTTGAAGATTTTCCCTTTTCGATAATAATCTAAACAAAACAAAAATATATTTAGTATCAGCATTGCACCCGTGCGAAGCTGGGTCGGGTCACTAGTAATATTCAATAAAGAAAAGATTATCAAATCGGTTCATAATCGGCAAAGTAATACACACAAAAAAACAATCCAATTTGAAAGCAAACAGGTTTTTGGATTTACCCTGATTTTAGAAAAAAAAAGCTGTCTTGTAATTTCAGAGGCTTTATAGAAGACCTTTTATAATTTCTGCAATGAGTCGGGAAACTTTCGACGAACTAGTGAGGTTAAGTTAGGTTAATTTCTTCTTCGTCAAGAAAAACTCGCGACATTTTCTTGTAACTTTCATAACACTGTACTGCTTATGCCAGAAGAACTAGAGCGGAGAAAAACTGGTCTAGACCACAAATCGCATGCATTTAGTCTTAACGCGACTAACATATTTGGTTTCATGCGATTAGTTTCAGTACAACTTTTTCAGTTGCATCGGAGTCGATTTAAAAAACGAACATGCATTTGTTTCTATTATGTAACTGTTTGCTTGATTTCGATTGCTTACCTATACTTATGGAAAAGTTGTCTTATTGCACTTTCTAACGTCCGACATGTCGCTATAGTTATGGTCTCATTTAGTTACTAATTTAATACGCCTTCAAACTTCATCCTAATTTAGTTTAAAGCAGAAACAACTTCTATCAATAAAAACTTGCAAAAATTTCGTTTTGTTTTCACAGTGTTGTGTTGTGTTGATTCGTTACTATTTAAAGTATTCAAAAATGAATTTTATGTTAATTTTCTCTGCTCCCTTAACCTCACTTTAATATGCTCTCAAGTAACACAACATTAGCCGAGAACATGCGAAAGAAAGCGAACTAACAATATCGTTTTCCATTTAATCTTTTGCTTTGGGATGACTATCTCAGTGTGTTTTTTATGTTCGAAATATTCAAATTATTGATTCGAACTTTTTGTACAATTGCACCACATATATAACTCGAAGGACCATAGAAATAGAGTTGTAAATATAATGAATTTATTGTACAACTTACAACTACGACTTATTCTAATTTATTATAAATATTGATTTTTATTAATGTATTATGAAAATATCTAAAGTCTAGTTACTCTCAGCGAGTCACAAAAGAACTATTCTATCAAACTTAAAATTTTGTACACTAGATTCCGAAATCGACAAATTATCCCTCCCAATAACGAGGTTATTGACGGTAATATCAATGCACAATATACTAAGCATGGGATAAACCCTCATTTGTGCTTCTGCGAATTTGCCTACGTGACCGTAGATTTCGGAAATATATTTAAGTCCAATAACAATATAATTTACACAAAAGGTATAATAAAATATGAAAATGTTTATGCCATAAAGTCCCTGCGTCGGCATATCACAAATAAGGTTCCTTAACA
>NW_020440009.1:5394-6999 GCF_000699045.2 Agrilus planipennis
GCAATACAGCATTAATTCTTATCCAATTAAGTACCTTAAATACATTGTGCATTTAATATAGATCAATATGGCCCTTTACAGCATGTAATTTAAATGAATATTTTCGAAGATATTACAGATTTAAAATGCAGGGACATAGCGGTTGCGGCGGTACCGGCCGGTTTGTATTGTCTATTGACAAAAAAACTGTGAATGTTGTATATAAAGACATTCTGTAGTATATTTAGTATGTTCAGGGGGTGTCTTTTGGAGATTTCCCCTCCTCGATAATAATCTAAACAAAACAAAACTATATTTATTATCAGCATTGCACCCGTGCGAAGCTGGGGCGGGTCGCTAGTATCTATACATATTAAAGTTTTGAAAAATGTAGAGGAATGGGTGGTATGACATAGGCGTGGGGTAAGACGCGACCCCGTCGTTTACATACCAGAAACTAAACTTTTGCGAATAGAAAGCCACACAATTCAATAGGAATTGCGGTCAACTGTCAGTGTGAAACAGTGAGTGAGAGTACAAGTATTCTTTGCTTACAAACGAAAAAATCGTACATCTTATAGACTTATATTTGTGTAGTTGGAAACGTCTGTATTGTAAGTGAATTATGACCATCCAATTTATGTCTCTTCTCGTATACGAGGGCGGTTCAATAAGTACCCCTGTTTAAAGACAGAGGACGTTTCTGAGGGAAATTGGTGTTGTCATCGTGTGCTGCCATCTATCAAACCACGCGAAAACGAATTTCAGGCTGATTGATAAGTTAGTTGGGATTTGGCAGCCATTCGACTGAGACTTTTCGCTAAAATGGAAAAAGAGCAGCAGCGTTCGGTAACTGGCTTTTTGTTTTTGGATGGGAAGAAATGCGAGGAAATGGTTGCCACTTTTATTTTTACTTTGACGTAGTATAATTAAATAAAACTTTAGTTATTCCATTTGTTTTTGAGGAAAGATGGTATTTATCCAGAATTGGTACTCCAGACCAAAATCGCTGCAAAAATTTTTTCATCGATTTCCGATCATTCCACATAATAGAATTAGATATTAGACCGTGGGGGAGACAGTTGTTTTATACTTTATGAGTTAAAAAAAAATTTTTTTTGATTGATAATTTTTCAAACTGTAGGTACGGGAAGAGATGGGTGAGAAATTATCAGAAATCGATGAAAAAATTTTTGAAGCGATTTTGTTGTGGAACCGCAATTCTAAGAATTGTATGAAATTCCGATATTGTACTTCGAAATGTATAAAATTAATTCTTTCTGTGATTAAAATACTTTAACGTATCAGCCCGCTTCCGGCGGACAGAGGCATTATATGAACTCCAATCTACCATAAATCTACCTAATCAAACAATGATGTCACCAATTGGGTCAATTTTAAAGAATTATTTTTAATGAAGTCATAGAAAACTGTCTTCCCCACCTTCTAATATCTAATTCTATTATTTAGAACGACCGGAAATCGATGGAAAACATTTTGGAGCGCTTTTAGTCTGGAGCCCCGATTCTGGACAATTACCGGAATTATTATTTCTAAGTTAGTCTTTGAGGTAAAATGGGGAAGTAGATCTGTGTTCATTTATGTTTGTGAATTTGTTATTGTTTG
>NW_020440010.1:0-7697 GCF_000699045.2 Agrilus planipennis
TGAAAATGGTATACATATTCAAAATTTAAAGTCCCTAACTTAAAAAGGAGCACTCACAAAAAGTTTACATACCAAATGAACTTTCTGAGATTGAAATTTCAAATTTATATAACGTCCTTTGTCTCGAGCATCTGTGGAAACGGTCCGGTGTTAGCTGTTTATGTATATGTCGTATGGCCTATCGTCCACTTACTAAATGACTCGATGGGGTCCTGTGTACAAGGGCTAGGGAGGTTTCCTGGTAGAATTAACCCTCTTAAACACGTGGGAACACGAGTGCAAGCCCTAAAAGAAAAAGCTAATACTCACGAAGATGCACCTGGAAGATGGCGTAGGCTTGATAAATGTATGATTGGAGATCTCCAAGTTGCTCTGATTGTGAGTGAAGAAAACATTCGCCGGAAATCTTTAGGGTAGTTCGATGGAAGATTTCTTTCAGGGAAGCCTGGAGGACGAGCAGTAAGTGGTCGGAACAAGGCGTTCCAATACCGCACATTAGGGCAGCTGTTAGGGTGAGATGTGTGCATTCCAGCATGCCGTCGGATTCTTCTAATTCCGAGGAATAGAACAGCTCTGAGAATAGGACTGACTGAAATTAAGCAACCAGGGACCTCACGTGTGGAAGAAGCTGGGACGATTTTCTGTCCCCAAGCTTAAGCTCTGTGATGCACTTGTTGACGGTCGATGAAGTTAGTCAAGTATTTAACCATTTCCGTTTTTAGGTACTTGCTCGTGTCTGCAGGGTTGAGCAGGATCTCGTTGAGCGTAGTATCATCTAGTGCTGTGACAACCCCGTCAAACCAATTTGTTTATCTGATAGGTATCGACAACACAGAAGGTTCAGTATTTAAATTGGGTATTATTTAACAACAAAAACCTACTTTGATAAATTCACTTATCTTTTGCGAAAAGTTGACCTGATTTCTCATTAAATAAAAACTTTTACAACTTCGTTTATTAACTTGATTTTTTTTTGTTGTTGATAATTTAAATTACAAATTGAGTGCACTAACCCCTTAAAACGGCCTGTTAAGTGTTGATGATATTTTACTACCCCTTCATTTTCGAAAAAGGCCCCACAATAAATAAGACATTGACAACATCTTTGAAACTGAATTCTTTGCTTTTCTCCTATTTGATCAATGGGAGTTTCTAGTTTTAAATACTGATGGTACATTTCAGGCCTTAATCAATCATAAACTTTTGTATAATTTTCATCACTGTAAATATATAATGTAGTCAAGGAATCAACAAAATTGAATTTCACATAATAGGTATTTGAAAGAATACGGCGTATGATACAGCGTATCCTTAGCGCAGTTTTCTGTGATTATTTTATTTTATATCGTTTGCTTATGCCGCTAGGTACTTGAAAGAGGGCTACTTTATCGAATTCATTTGGAATTAACAGGGTGACTGCCCATTACCGATTTAATCTTCTTCTTGTCTTGTCTTGTTGTCATAAGGAATGGCTTACTGTATATATAAGATGTTTCTATACTCAAAAATGAAGTTACCAAATGTACTCTGTTAATGTCTGGAGTTATTCTTTCTTTAACAACGCGCTATTAAGGCAGCAGGTAAAAGTTGGTCTGTGTTCTGTCGGAGCTGTCTGCGACGCGCTGATGAGATCCAAAAAGATCGAAATCGCGATCCGCGTCTGGCAGTTTCGACAAGAATTTGAGAAAACAGAAAAAACAACGACATGTGGATAATGGTGGGTTCGCTCCACTTTACCTTTGAAGGGTAGGAAATATATATATATACATACTTATACTCGTTTGGAGCACGTTATTTTACATTATTTTATTTTCTCAAAGTGAATGAGTTTCTCTTTAGCATATTTGTATCAACACGATTATTATACACTTAATCCGTTTAAAAATATGTTTATAAATTTAATATTGTTCGTCTCGTTTATGATTCGCATTCTATACAAGGCAAATGCTATTATCGATTTAAACGCGTTTTATTGCTGCTTGCATATTTTCTACGTTCGTTTCAATTCTATTCTTCCTCACGATGGCAGAAGAATAAGAATTTGAAGCTAAATTAAGATCATTAAACACTAGACGCGGCCAAGTTAAGGCACAATTAACAAGGTTTTCCACATTTTTTGATAATTGAAATATTATGACGTGATTTTGACGATGTTCGATCAATCACAAATTGGATTTTTAGATGAATCTGAAGAACAAACAAGTCAACGTGGAAAATCTGATTCATTTTCTGAAATAGCAACTCGTGCCAAGGATATAATACCCGAAAAGGAACCAGTAAGCATCTCCACTCGCATAGAAACACCAACATCGGTGGTATCTCAACCTATCGGAAATAATCTGGTTTATCCGACAAATTAATTATTTTTTTATTAACCTACCTAAATTCGACGGCAACTATGCACAATGTGTCTCTTTTAAAGATTCGTTCAAAGCATTAATAGACAAGAATACGAATATAAGTCTTGTATAAAAGTTTCTTTATTTCCAACTATCATTAACCGGCGCTGCCGCAAAGTCGTTTATGAATTAGAGGCGATAGAAGCGAATTATAAAATCGCTAGAAGATCGGATTGAGAATTGAAACTCGCAGTAAAAGCTTCATTTGATTTACAAAGTCTCGTTAAAGAATCGTTGCATGATCTGCAAAAATTGGTGGACGACTATAATAAACACATTTGCGCATTAAAAAATTTAGGTGAACCAACTGAAATGTGGAGTACATTATTACTGCATTTAATTTACTCAATCGTAATTCACAGAAGCAGTGACATAAAGAATCTTCAAAGTCATACGATGTAAAAATTGACGATTATATAAAATTTCTGAATGAAAGTGTCATTTTCTAGAAACAATCAAATCAAACAATAGATCAAATGTCGAAAGTCCGTCTGCTCATTTGTACAATAAATTTGGAAAAACTTGAGCCCACTTATCACAGAACGCTGCCACTTGTTATTACTGTAAAAGTTCGCATTATATATGGTATACGAATGTAAAGATTTTGAAAAACTCTCGTTATGATAAAATTAAGAAAATCGACTCATGCACAAATTGCTTTAGATAAGGACATTCATCGTTTACGTGTTGCGAATTAGGTTGTAAAATATGCCAGAAAAGACACTATAATCTGCTTCATTATAATGACGTTGACAATAGACAACTAACATATATTAATGAGCCTAGTACGTTAGGGGCATATCAGCATCATCATAAGGTCGTCAGTCCTAAGACTGGTTGGACAGGTACCTCCACTCTCTCCTATCCTGAGCTAAACTTCGCATTTCCCTAAAACTAGAACAGCCCACATCCAAATTGGAAAGGAATCACGATTTAAAAAGACAACATCATGAATTCGTGTTGGAATATAAATGTCTTCGCCACATGAGTAAAATTGACGACGCAAACATAGCAGCCAATAAACGGCTAATTATTACTTTCCTCATCATGGAGTTATCTGTGAGGATAAGTTGACAACCAAACTTAGGGTAGTTTTCAATAGGTCTTTTGAAAGTAGCAATGGGACATCTCTCGATGACATTTTACTGATTGGTCCTCAGTTGCAAGAAGATTTGTTCAGAATTATCTTTCGATTTAGAAAACACAATAGCGGATGTAGAAAAACTTTACAGAATGATACAAATTAATCCACCTCAGTGAGACTTGCAACGCATTATTTGGCAGTGCGACTCATCTTAACCTCTCAGTCATTAACGACTCAATATTGTAACTTATGGTACAGCTCTCGCAAGTGTTTTTAGCTATCCGATGTTTACATAAATGCGCCTATGAAAACATGAAGAAATATCCCGACGCCGCGAATACTTTCCTTAACAACTGTTATCTTGATTACTTTATAACAGGTTCAAGCTCAATAGAACATGCAATTAAATTCCTAAAGGACATATCAAATATACTAAATAGACATGGATTTAAATTACGCAATTGGGCTTCCAACGATCCTGCAATTTTATCAACAAGTTCCAGTCTCGATAGGCACTTGCAATATTTCATAACTGACAGTGTTAAATTTCACAGGCAGATATTCGGGAACTTACTATTGTAAGTGGAATATCAGCACACGCGTTAAATTAATAAGGCGTGTTGTTTAATTCTTTGGTGGAAGGTAGAAAAAAATAGAACTCTTGCAGTGAAGTCAACTTAATTATATATTTACAAATATGTACAGAGTATCTCCAACGATTGATTACTAATTATTACACAAGTGCAAGTGTTGGTTCAAGTGCTTGTCACTTCTTATATCTACAACTTAAAAACTAGGAGGAAAACACCAAGGGTGTGGCTAGTATCACCATTGGTGATTAACCCTTTCAAAATAATTCGGTGTAAATTTAGAAGGCGGGTTTTCAACTTAAAATTTTGGAAAGAGGGAAGTTTATAATCTGAGAAAAGATCGGCACATCAAGAAGTCAACAAACGGTACTTTTAACCGTTAGGCTCATAAAAAAACACCCTATAATAAACTTGAAACTAAATTGGAATCGTAAAGGATCCTTCTTCAACCGTTACCTCTATAAACCAATTTAAACATTGTACCGATGCATCTAAGGGCTACTACCAAATAAACACCATACCGTCTTGTAAATTTGCAAACATTCTAAAAATTGTATGCAGGAATTTTATGGCCTGCAAAACGAAGAACGGTCTCTGAACAGACAGTACTACTCACAAAGCCTTAGGCATAAAAAAAGAGAGAGCTATTCTTTCCACAATTTCTCACATTTTCGACCCCATGGGATTGGTGGGTCCAGTAACAAAGTAATGCCGAAATATTGTTACAACGTTTATGGCAATGCCTCGCGTAGCACTCCTCAAGGTTGGAACTTTGTGGATCTATTATGCTGGCACAATTAGCCGAGAGGTCAGAAAGATCTTCTAAGGTAGATCTTCACGATAAAACCTTTTGGTGTGATTTCAATATTGTCTTACACTGGTTGTACTCTGAAACCACCAACTGGCAAGTTTTTGTCGCTAATCGCATATCCCAAATACAACATTTAACTCATATTGCCGACGTTGTCAATAGTTAAAAAAATCTTTCCTATGCCATATTTAGAGGTTTAGGCCCCAAACAAATTTTAAATTGTGCTTTGTGGTGGTCAGGTTCATCGTTTCTCATGCAGGATGTAAATTTATGGCCAGAAATAAATATCAAGCTGATGTTCCCGAAAAGCTCAAAAATATCTTCTCTTTAGTAACTTCAAAGGGTGCTAAAAACGAATTTGATTGATCACACGATATTCATTATTTTTAAAAATACAACGAATTGTCGCCTATTGCCTTCGATTCGCGCATAACTGCCTAAAGAATCCTGGAATTCAAATATTTTAATGATACCCGAACTAGGCAAGGTTTTAGTAGTACGAATAAAAACGGTCCAGTCAACCATAAATCCCTTTATGGATAAAAATGAATTGAAAACAGAATTGCGTGGGCTGCAATTAGTTATGATTCTACCATCCAGTAATCACTTAACAAACCTTTTAATTGAGCATGAACACAAACTTAATCTTCACTCAGGTGTGCAGTGCTGAGACGTTGCGTTGCATGCTTTAAATCCAAGCCGATAAGTACTACTCAGCAAATGGACGTGCGAGACGTGGATTATGCACCGATATTTTCTCAGAAAATGGTACTAACTATGTTGGAGCTAACAATGAATTATCTAAAATATACTTCAAGTTTTCTGATTTGCCCAAAGATCCCGACTCTGTTCATTATTTTCAACACAATCACATCAAGTGGCATTTTTCACCTGCTCGATCGCCACATTTTGGAGGATTGTATGACGCAGCAATAAAATCTGCGAAAGTAGAATGAAGATTCTGGACAGAATTGTTCACTTAGGCCACGATCCTATAGCCCGAATCTTCATTCTACTATGGATTCCGGCCGTGAAAGCCTTTGTTCTTATAAAATTCTATTAAAAGTTTCATCTTAAGATGATATTAATAGGTAGTGTCCGACCGAAAGTTCGGTTTCGGTTTCGGTCGAGTTTCGGCAAAAAAACGAGTTTCGGTTTCGGCGGCAAACCTGCTGAAACTACGACCGAAACCGAAACTGCGTTCGGGAGTTCTCGCGCTCATATATGGTATACGAATGTAAAGATTTTGAAAAACTCTCGTTATGATAAAATTAAGAAAATCGACTCATGCACAAATTGCTTTAGATAAGGACATTCATCGTTTACGTGTTGCGAATTAGGTTGTAAAATATGCCAGAAAAGACACTATAATCTGCTTCATTATAATGACGTTGACAATAGACAACTAACATATATTAATGAGCCTAGTACGTTANAAGTATTTCCTTAAATGAGGGGTTGTTATGTTGATTTTGATTTGATTACCAATAAGTGAAAATGTCGAAGACTGCAGAGCTAAGTGATTTAAAGATAAAAAAATGAAACTGACTGATTATAATAACGTATTCTTTATTTTTCTCTCAAAACATGATCCTTATAAGGAAGTTTCGGTTTCAGTTTCGGCCGAAACTGAGACCGTTGCCGAAATTCGGTTTCGGTCGTAAAAACCAGTTTCGGTCGGACACTATATAATAGGTAATGCAAAATTAACAAATATCCTGTTCTGGTACAAACCGAGTCAGTTGTCAACTGTTGACTTCTGGTACCTCTTTCCCTGAACCGAAAGATCTCATAGCCCTTACGCCAGGTCACCTTTTCCTTAACGACTCGTTAACTGCCGTTCCTCAGTTAGATATTACAACTTTTACAACTTTACCAGTTAACCGTTTAACCCAGTAGCAGAGATTGCAGCACATGTTCCAGAACTTCTGGCAGAGATGGAAGCACGAATACATTAACACCCTGCTAAATCGCAACAAATGTATGTCCATGCTTTCCAGTGACCAAATTCGGTTAGATTGTTTGGTATTATCAAGGACCAGAACATCCCTCTATTAAAGTGACCACATAAAAAATATGTATAAAAATAAAAATAGAAACACAAGTGTATAGGAATACGTAGAATTGAACAGTATAGAGTTCAAGGGAGAGCAATTCAGCGTAAAACCAGATATTAGTATGAGAACGTGGTTGAAGTTGGATTTCTATGTAAAAGTGATTAAGAGAACAATAGAGTTTAGATTGAAAGGAAACCAAGGTATGCAAAAGATAAAAAATTGAAAAGAATTGAAATAATATTTGAAGTTAAATAAATTTGAAGGAAAAAGAATGCTTAGAAAATAATATTTACAACAAATGTACATTTTTCCGCCACAGTACTCCCCTGCCAGTGATACAGTCACGAGAACCCGATTTGTAAACGGTCAGGAAATCGAACGCGGCGTCCTGATCGCGTTGTTCTTTGTGGCGGTGACGTTGTCTGTGACTCCATATATATATATTATATTTTTGTTAAAATTTTAGGTAAAATTCAATTTTTTTTTGAAGGTTTGACGAATTACATTTTATTTATTTTCTTCGTAATACCGTACTTTTCATTCGAAATATTGCAAAAAAGCTACAAGGTAGGACGTTGGAATTTTTTTATAATACTTATCTGTTTTAATGTACATACTTACTACGCGTGTCGCCTTCAAACTTTATCAAACATTAATTCAGCATGTGGCACTTTATAATAATCACAAGTAAACAAACAGTCGGTCATTTTAAAGTGCGTGGTATTAATTTCAGTTTTCCTAATTAACTCCTGTAAG
>NW_020440011.1:0-6872 GCF_000699045.2 Agrilus planipennis
AAAGGGTTACTCTGCCCTCTTTCAGGGACTTGTCTTGGTCTGGTAAAGAGTAACAATTCCAACAAAGATATGGAAAACTTTCTTTTACTTCTTTTAGGATGTTGAGAAGAACATTTTAGCATGCGACGGAAATTACGCTAGCACAGTCAACAAAAATTCGATAAAGTGAAGTTAGCAAAGTGTCTGCGAATTAGGAAGCATGTGATGGTTAATTCGAGCAGTAGATCAGAACTGATATCTTTGGTGTATGCGGTCACCGGTTTACTCGCACCCCAGTCAGTAGGAATAGCACTGCACGGTGATTTTATGTAAATATGCAATGGAAAACATAAGTACACAAAATTTTCTTATCTTTCTATTTGTTTATCCCTTTATCTACCACTATAGATACGATTCATATCAAAAAGGATGAACCCATTTGAATGCGTCTGGGAGTGTAATAGGGTAAGTCTTATCAGGGTTCCTCAACTGTATTTACAAATAGTATAAACGTGCATGTAGGCATGTAACATGTAGGAACCTACATTTTCTCGTACGATTAAGTACAATTCGCACGTCTTTGTTCTTTAAAAGTAGCGACTGCCGTTTATAATGCAAGAAGTCGATGACAACGACAACGACGGCGCTGCCGACGGCGATGATGACGTTACCTCATCGTCCACGCAGAAGAGGTGAAAAACAAGAAGAAGAAGAAGAAAAAGCAGAAGAAATGAAGGAATAATAAGACGCAATAAACGGCAACATCATTCTATGTCTTCCGTGGAGGCTACACACGATCCTGTAAACTAACTGCTCTTGTACCGCTAACTCTAAACGTCCCGTTAACCGGCGGTCGGTGTGTGTGTCAGTGACCTCCGCGGTTACCTTCTCACCTGGTCGCTCAGTCTAAGCCCGAGCCCAACAGGTGGAAGAAGGAACGACGCGGGTCCCAAAGATTTACCTTTTAGTGCGACCGTGGCGGTGACTAAGTGGTGACTTTTTTCTATTGTTTCAACACTCTCAAAGTCACGTTGAAATCGTGCTGGACGACTGATACGAGTACAGCGATTACTCCCCTGGTTACCCGAATCGCGGGAGTGCGAGTACCGGTGGTGGTGGTGGTGCACCCGGAAACGAACTTCCCCGGAAGTTACACACCGCGCGTGTACATACTTGACCTTCAGTGTGGTGGTTCAGTGGATTTACTTTACATATGCATTTACTTTTAAGGATTACACGTCGTCGTCATTCACAATTATGGAATAGTACAAAAGATTACTACTCTAACTAGCAGCCCAAGTAAGTATCTTCACTATACGTTTATTCCAAAAAATCCGGCATTGCTTCGAAAAGAAACCTAATCTAGCTTTGGATCATTTGAAACGAATTTAACGAAAAGAACGGAGAGACGATTCGTATAGTTTGTAGTAGGTATTTGCCTTGCTTCTGACCTTCCGCGCCGTTCAAGTTCAATGTTTTCCATCTCGGCTCTTTGAACTAAATACTGTGCCACAACACACGTACAACTTTACATTATTTTTTAAGTCCCATATTACGTATGTACGTACAGCCCATAGTGATTATCATATGGAACTGCATTTAATGAATACGATTAAACAATCGTTATGTGTAAAGGTCGTCGAACGGAAAAAGATTGTATCGTCCAAAAATAGTTCGATTTTAGGAATTCTACAGCGTACGGCAAGATAACCCAATTTTACAAAATAAACAAAAACGAACTTTTAAACTTCCACCTATACAATACAATGAATGAGTTATCACAGTAATGTTTTTATTCGAAAAAAAAAATTGTGCAACATCTACTGTATATACCAAAAGTTATTCTAACATCATTAGCTTCTGATGATTTATATCAAATTTTTTTTAATTATTTATTATACCACAAAAGAACATATTTAGAGCATTGGAAGTACAAAAAAGTTTGAGTTTTGATGAGAACACGACATTTACAGTTAATTAATTCTAAAATATTCGAAGATTTTATAAAAATCCATTTGGAAAGAGAACAACGTCTTATTTTAGAGTCCAAATACTATATTATAACAAAACGAGAGAAAAAGATTTGAATAAATAAAGAATAAGTTTAGCCCGTTTTCAAAGACAAATAGTAAATTGACGCTTCCAAAACGGTTCGAAAAGCACACATATACTATTTGCATCCTTTTTCTTTTTCCACATTTTTTTTGCAACCGAGTCAGACCATTTACGCACTTGCTTATCATCTCACTGTACTTTTCTCAATCCTTACTTTCATCACAATTTCCCAATACGTGCAGCAAAATTTCCTCTCCCATTCTATATGAACGTTCATCCTGTTTCGTCCAATACTTACATCCTTTACATTTATTCTCTATTCTAAATTTTGCTATCATATTCATCTCTTTTATTCTTTTGAAATATTCTAGAACACAATCTTCCTGCCAATGCTCCCACATTCAAGCTTTTATCGTATCACTCCTTTCCCACTCATTTAGCTTCTCCAGATTTTATTTTAGTTCCCTTAATACCTGTTCCTCTTTCTTCTCATATTTTTTTTGTATCTATCTTTAATATCTTCCTCCTCCAAATTTCCCTTCTTATTTTTCTATCTTTTAACTTTTTCTCATACTCCACTACATTTTTCCTAGCTTTCTCTTACTTGCTACACTTTATCTCCCTTCTAATAACATAATGTGATGTTTCTCTGTCTAATCTAAATACGCATTTTATATACTTTTTCTATATATTTTCAACTTGTTCTTTCTCCCTGCACCCCCAAATTTTAAACCCGCAAAACACAAGATCTTTTAACTACCGCATCAAATAATATTTAACTCCTATTAGAAGCATTTTTACACAATCTTTGACCTATACCCTACTATCAGAACATATCAGAACAATAGAAGATTAATTATCTTTTAATCGATGTTATATAATTAATTAATACACCATACAGGATTAATTATCATCTAAAAGTGTAATGGCGGGGAATACAACAAATATTTTTCATCTACTTTCATGTTTTGATTTAAAAACGTTTAAAGGAATTTCAAATTAAAAAGTAATTTCCCGGTTCTTTCTTAACAACATTGACACTTATTCATAATACTGCAGATATACAGTTTTTAAATAGCATGCCATTATCGTGAAAATGCATAGGATAATTATTCATAAGAATCAGTGAAACTTGGAAAATGCAAACGTCATCTAATCAATAGAGTCAATGCACTTGATCCATTTTTACTGAATCATAAAAATTTACGTGAACGTTCTTTCAGGAAAGGTGACGTAAGGATGCAACAACTTCTGTCCGCCGTTCTTACCAAATAAATGAAGATGGTGATCAGAAACTTTGGAATTTATAAAAGAAAAAAGTGTACCGCCTAAACAACCCCGTTGGTTTTGTGTTGATGACTTAAACTGAATGATATTTTACATGTTCATTTATCAAAACGCAGTGATCGAGATACGTTTGCAAAATAATACGAACACGCTGTGTAAACTTTTTAAGTGAGAAAGAGCAAAAGTTAATACAGGATTTTGAAACTCATTAGTGCGCGTTTAAGGAAAAAAGTGCAGACTATAGCTCAAGTTTATACGTCGTAATCTTTTTGTGGAAAAGGAAATGCTACGATGCCTAGTACTATAAGAGGTAAGTTAACCAAATGATCTTACGATTTTTTATTTATCAAAGACTATGGAATTGTTTTGATCAAATGTAAAATCTTTTTTAAATATTAAAGAATGCTGTTTTATAAATTATCTAATTACATAATATAAACTCATAAGAGTTTAAAAATGTTATGAAGAGTTATATCCAGTAAAGATATTCAAAAAGCCTTTAATAATAATTTTTATTATACTTCAAAAAAAAATACTAATTCTCATCCCGAATGCCAGCTAATTTACACCGTAGGTATTCATTAAGTTACGTACACTCTTACCTAAACATATGTGTAATAAATAAATTCTCTTGAAATAATAAAAAGTATTAGGAAAAACTGACTTGACAAAATAATTGACGGAAATTAACTTTTAAACTTTGCACTTTCCGAACAATTAAAATACTGATTACCTGAGCTACTATAACTGACATTACATGTTTTTTTTTAATNTTTCATTTTTCAAATAGCACTAGGAATAAAGAAATTGTGATCAAAAATTATTCCTTTTTAGTAAGAAATAATAAAACCATATCAACATGAATGTAATATTTGAATTTAGCACGCTCGAGTAAGTGAGAGTTGAGCCTTATATGTTTAAGATTGAAGAAAAAGTTTCGTCAACTTTGACGCCCCCCCTCTTCCTGGGAGAAAAATTAGCCATGAAATTGAAGAACGTACCCTTGAAACACTACTCAAGGACACTTTCTATACTAATTCTTCCAATAATCACAGATGGCCCATCTCGTTTGCCATTATTTAGAACAACAGTAAGCAAGTTATCTTGAAGGATATAATAAGGACTAAAGTATAATTTGCAATATCGAAGCTTGGCTTTCAATAAGTACAGTACTTTATAATGTATCATTTTTTCGTTTTAATATTATTTCCCACAATAGTAAACAAATTATCCTAAAGGATATAATAAGGGTCAAAGTTAAATTTGTACTTCCCAGACTAGACTTTTAATAATGTATCATTTCTTGCTTTTACACAACAGTAAACAAGTTATCCCAAAGGATATAATAAAGACTAAAGGACAATTTGCACTACCGAGCTCGGTTTTTAATAAATCTTTTGTAATGAATCATTTTTTTGGTTTAACACAACAGTAAACAAGTTATCCCAAAGGATATAACAAGGACTAAAAGACAATTTGAACTACCGAAGCTCGGATTTTAATCTTAACCAATTTTGTTTTTATTTGAACTAACTAAAAGTTACGTATCTAATAAAATTTAAAATTTTCGCTTATTATAATAATCAGTAACTTCAATAACCGCTTGAAGTAAAGGAATGTGAAGACTCAAGAGTGCTTCTTCGTCTCACACTTGGCTTGTTTTATACAGTTATTATACCTGCATAATAGCTATGTTTTTTAGGTATAAGTATTAATTTTTTTCTTTTTATCCGTCACGGCAAAGAGAGAATTTTATAATGTTTCTCGCTTATTTTAATGATAATGCAGTATATCGATGACATAACCCGTTAATCTTTTAATCGAGTCTGATGGTATGTTTCGTACTTACACAGGTATATACGTATGAATACGTAGGTATGAGAAGAAGTCACTATATGCATGCAGTCGCTACCTACCTCCATCAAATACATTTATTATTCATTCTTTATTGTACGCATATATTTTAAACGGTTCTTATATTGATTGACAAAATTACAAAGGTGTGTATGCCCGCTGGCATTATTCGAAATGGTATTGGTACACTCGACGAACGGTACAAAAAGCCCCTTCCTTCGAAATTTGTCCAAAAAGAAGAAATACAACCGTTACATACTTACGAATATCGTCGAATGGTCTCGACGTTTTTTACATACCGATTATAAGGTACCAACAACTAACCAACCCATCGATGATGGAATCTTGTTGTTTACCGTTATCAATAATACAGCTAACCCGATAAAAGACTCGCAGGTGGACTTCTTATTAAAACCGAATTCGTAATTTTATTCGAAATTAATTCTTTTAATTTTAGATGAAAATGCCGTAACTGTACTTATTCATATAAAATTAAGGAATATGAGAAACCAATTTGTGTCATTATCGCTGTGTAAATATTGTTCAGCGTGGACAAAAATACGCAAAAAAAATAAATCTTTATTAGGCAATTAGGCATCGAAAATGCTAAAAAGTATGTTTAATTTTTCATTGGTAGTCAACTACAACTTCAAATGTAACATGTTTGGAACGGTACTGAAAATTCACATGATAATTTCTTATATTTATTTAAGAAATTATTAATGAATATTCAGTAATTCCTTAGTATTAATTTTTTGGAAANAATTGGTAAATTAAAATCCACGTGGCAATACAAACGACATTACAATTGCCTAATTGTTTTAGGTTTTTTATTTTACACCGGCAAACATAAATTTTTCTGATTTAATAAATTTTTAATATTTGAAACGTAATAGATCTTTCTCCAACTATAACATATTAAGAATTTTAGACAAGCACATATTTACTAAATTCATGCAATACTTAAATTGTTCAGCAAATAATATACGTAAACGCTTTAAAGAAAATGTTAAAAACATTCTAATACATTAAGAAGAACAATTCTTCTTTACAAAACGTCTTTCTCGATTTCATTCCATAAAGTTAAATTAGAATGCACCATGTTTGCTGACAACTTATCTAAAGTAAAATTTAAAATAAGATTAGATAAAAAGTAAAGTCAAGTAATAACACAATTCAACTACAAAATATCACACATAATGCGAGTAAGAAAATAAAAACAGACGTTACCTATTTTTGTTTTATAAAATAACATTTATTTTAAATTTCCATATTTAAATGTGATGTTAATAAACTGTAGGTATTGTATCAGAAAGTTCAGTTTCGCATTTGTTTTTTCCAAATTTTATAACGTGACAGCCACTAAAAACGCGTTTACCTTCAGCAAACCCCCTTTTTCGAGGATAAATGTCGGCCAAACACGTACCTATTGCACTAATGCTAATCATTTAAATCTGATTTTAGTAAACCGTAGGGACTAAAATTCAAAACCAAATTTTATGTACAATATGCTATTATTATAAGTTTTATCGTAGTACCAGAGTGTGACAACAGCAACAAATATTCCCTCATTAAACTAAGGTGGTTTATAATGCTTAAAACATTGAAAATGAATTTTCACAGTAATAGAAAATACTACAAATGGCGTGGTGAGCGCCATCTGTAGTACGATGCTACATTTGAGGATTACATATGCT
>NW_020440012.1:0-6889 GCF_000699045.2 Agrilus planipennis
TTTAATATGTCTTTAAATATAAATAAACATCTCGTTGATATTTTCAGTAGTAAATGGTACCAATAACAGCACATTTGAGCAATGCAATTTTAGTGGATAAAATGGTCAATTTTTCCGTGCAGTACTGTACGGATTATACGCTCATCAGCGGTTAAGAGTTTGGCCGAGAGTTGTCACCTTTCTTTTCTGGACTAGTGCTGTTCTTTTCTACTTTGCGCCGGTCAAACTGAAGGTCACATCGCTACAGAAAGTAAACGAAGTATAGTTATGACTATAAGGGTCGTACTTAGGTCGACGACGATAATTTTATGGGACGAGAACGAAGACCGCGTGCTGCTATTTGTATACCTGCCTATACGAACGCGATTGCTATAATAAGATGACATGTGACATGAGACACACATATGTTTGCATTTCGGTTTTCACAAAATATAGTTTGGTGTCCTAAATACGCCCCTGATAATGACGTTTGCTCTCTATTTATAAATTAGGCTCATTCTATTTGCTTACACTAAAACATTGCAACCTACAATTTTCGACCATAGCTGACTCCAAAACTACTTATTCAATTTCAAAAATTCTTTCACCAATATTAAGTATGACCTTGCAGAATGAACATTATTTTAATTAATTTAATATTATTTCGTTAAAATAAAAGGACCTTTTGTGGTGATCAAAACAGTCGAACCAATACGTTTCTTATAAAGTTACCTTAATGGTAATAGATATATTTATGAATGCTTTCTGTAGAAAAAGCCAGTGAAAATGTTTGCGATGACTTATTTTATATCCGTATGTAATTCACACATTAATAAAATATGACTGTTGTAGTCACAATCTGAATTCCAAGCGGACGAAGCAGGGGGTACACCTACATAATTAACTGATGTTTGATGCTTACGGTAGAACTTTAAAATGATTGACGAGGGTCTTACGCAGGTAACTGCTTGTCAAACTGAACCTATGGTGCAGCCTAAGGCGTGCTGGTAAAAAGTTCGAAATCGCCATTCCTAACTCAAAATGTTATGAATTTATATCATCATAAGGTCGTCGGTCCTAAGACTGGTTGGACATGCACTTCCACTCTTTCCTATCCTGATCTAATCTTACCTACCTCTACCCCTCCTAGCTTCCGTTTCTGCCTTTAAATGTGAGTCCTCTGTTCTCCTATTCTTTCTAATATTTCTTCATTTCTAACCTTCTCTGTCCGCTATCCTCATCATTCGCATGTAACACCACATTTTAACGCCTCTAACCTTTTCTTTTCCGCGGCGCCCACCGTCTATGTTACACGCCCGTGCAGCGCCGTACTCCAAACATACACCTTTAACAATATTTTTCGAATTTATCGNCAATACACGTACATACATATATGTATGTATTATCAAGCACATCATTGTGAATTTCAATTTTAAAACTCTTAATAAAAATTCAATAGCACAGCTCGAGAGAGTGGATGTAAATAAGTCTCTTTGTCATTCCCTGCTATGCTGTTATGAATACGGGCCATTATTAGGTGTTGCGTGAGATTTCGCTTTTGTGAATCGCTAAATAAGAGAATTGATTTACATTGCTTTAAAAGCGAAAGAGGAGATACGGAAAAGAATTTGAAATATGTATGACTTTAAGCAACGATATTTAGATTTATTAGTATCCAATGTATACCTACATAGGTACATATTAGATGTGCATTAACTTCTTGGAGAAAAGATGAAAGTTTGTAAAGAAAATGTTTAAAAAAGACAACTGCTCAGTAACTACTTAAATTAATAATATGACAGTTAGCTGAGTGTACTTGACTGAAATTCATTTTAATGTAAAATTAATACAAATTTAGCAAAAGCAATTTATTTAAATACCACTCGCAGAACTCAATGAAGTATGCAATATTATCGAGACCAATCCCGAGAACCTTAGGTCAGTTGTTTTAAATGATAAGGAAATATCAAACTGACATTTGTCAGTTGCATTATACTTAATTCTTGCACTGCTTTGTTGCATAATATTGGTCAAACGAGTCGAATCTTTAAAAAACCTATTGCCGAACATGTACGACCTATTAACAAAAATAACATAACACTGGATAGATAATAATCACCACCTTGCTAGAAATTTTAGCCGATAATTAGGATTAAGTAATCATAATTAATTAGCGAAGGACATCCTCGCTACACTCGAAAGAGGTGAAACAAAGCCATTCAAAGGGAAGTCATTAGGCCCAAATAACGGATTTAATAGTCGTCAACTTTGCAGTCATGCTATTATGACTGTTTCATTTTGTTAAGTGAATCTTCTGTATAGACGAGGTATTACGGCTTTTTTGTCACGAAAAAGCGTAACGGCCGCGTGGAGGGGATGGACGGTATATCGCGTGATGAGAGGTGACAGCGGCGGGGGAGAAAAATGCTGATGGCGTTGGGGAAGGGATAACATCTGTATTAAATGGATATAATGCGCAGTCGCGCGGAGAGTGGGGACTCGCTAGAGTCCCGGCGGCGTGTGCTGTGCTCAGCTGTTGTTTTCTTACCTCTCCTCTCCACGTGGCTGGGCATGATTGCCTCTACTTGCAGTCTGTGTAAAAACCAAATCATAATTTGCACTAAACCTGTGAAAACGAAAAGTGTGCTGGGACACATAGGAGAAGCGAAACTTCAACGGACAAGTGGAAAAACGAATCGCAACAAAAATTTTACTTCAAGTTTTACAGGCAGGTTGTTAATGTACTTGTCCAATTTCAAAACCGGACAAAATTTTTACTTGATGTTTTACGGGCAGGTTTTCAAATCAATCTGTCCGTAAAACTTGAAGGAAAAATTTTGCTGCGATTCGTTTTTCCACTTGTCCGTTGCCATTCGTTTTTCTGCTTGTCCGTTGAAATTTTACTTCTAAGTACTATGTGTCCCAGCACACATTTCGTTTTTTTATGCAGGTACCTAGGTAATTCTGATTTAATAATCGCCGTTTCAGCCAGTCTGTGTATTGGACTTTTCAGGTTGTTCAATTTGGAAAATTAAATGAAACTCCCGCGTCATTTCACATCATACGGTTCACGTCACCTTTTATCGCTCAGCTTTACCGTTTTACGAAAAGAAATCAATCGGCATTCACGACGTACCTACTCTCTCAACTCACCGATTGGCAATCGCTTTTAGCCGGGGAAAATGAGAGATCTGAATTCGACACGCTTTAATTAACGTTTAGTTGCTAGAACTAATAGAACTACATCCGCTAGTTGGCCTTATAATAAGCCGAGGCCAATAAAGTTCACTCCGATTTCACGTGAATAGCTATCGGATTCGAACCGAAATATCCACAGTTCAACGCGTCAACGGAATTCTGAAAGCTTCCTGAAAACGGGGGAAGTTGTTAATGTTAAGGTGAACTTGTGCACACATAAACGGTGTCACACACTTTCCTTAATACATCACTCGGGTGTGAATGTTTGTCGTTCTAATGCTGCATACTTTACCCTACAAACAGATTCGTAGAGTTGTCATATGAGAATATTGCCTCTTGTTTCCTAGAAATCCTGAAAGCTTTGTTTCTTTCCATTTCAAAATTACATGATTTACTTCGTATAGTAATACCAGAATTAAAAATACTGGTGCTAACAAATGGTACGGTGATTTTTCTCTTTAAATCTTTAGTTATGATAGTACTTTTGAATTGACCGCTGTGGACTTCTGCTGATATTAACTACGTAATATATGGTGGTACTGCTAGATCATCATCATCATCATAAGGTCGTCAGTCCTAAGACTGGTTGCATAAGCATCTCCACTCTAGCCCCTAGACCTTCATACCTAAGAATGTGTCCTACTAACCTATCTCACCTATTTTTTATTGACTTCCATAAGTCCTCTGTTCTCCTATTCTTTCTATTACTTCTTAGTTTCTAACCTTCTCATCATTCTTCAGTAACACCACATTTCGATCGCTTCTAACCTTTTCTTTTCCGCAGCGCTCACTGTCTGTGTTTCGTACCCGTACATTGCCGAAAGGCGAAAAATTAGAAGAAGTGGCCGATTTTAGGTATCTAGGAATTGAGATAAGTCAGGACTGAAGGAGTAATAGGGATATAAACCAGAGGATAGCGCAGGGTCGAGTCGCCTTCAATAAAAAGAAGTGACTTCTATGTTCGCGAACGGTTAATTTAAAAATTCGAAAAAGGCTGTTAAATGTGTATGTTTGGAGCACGGCGCTGTATGAGTGCGAAACAGAGACAGTGGGCGCGGCGGAGAATGTGATGTTACAGGCGAATGATGAGGATACCGTGAATAGAGAAGGTTAGAAATGAAAAGATATTAGAAAGAGTAGGAGAACAGAGGACTTTATGGAAGTCAGCAAGTAAAAGGTGAGATAGGTATGAAGGTCTAGTCAGAAACATATTAGAGGCAGAAACGGAAGGGGTACAGGTATACGTAGATTAGATTACTGTTCGCAAATAGTTAAGGATATCGGTTGTGCTAGTTTTACGGAAATGCGAAGATTAGCTCAGGATAGGAAAGAGTGGAGGTGCGTGTTCAACCAGTCTTAGGACTGACGGCTTTATAATGATGATGACCAGCAACTTATTTTACGGACAAAGCCACTATCAGGTGTATTGTCCATCTTCAAAGTTATTAATATTTAGATACACCTTCCGAACATGCTCCAGTGAAGAGAAGTGGAAATTTATCAAATCGATGCTTTTGTTACTATGTACCAATACTTCCTTAGTACATAAACGGCAGTAAGAAAAGGTAACCAGCAACTGTATTAAAAAATAATTATTCAAGTAAGAAGTAGTTTCATTACGTGGATGTACCTGTTCTCAGAATTGTCAAAGTTGAAAGGTCTTAAGGCGTGCTCGAATTGTTCGGGTAGTAACGGCAGCAGCGAAAAAGTATTTACTTATCAAAAAGCAATTTCGCAGTTGCATTAAGGCGCTTTGAGTGGCGCTGCTCTGCATCCCGTCAAAGAATGAAAATAGACCGCCTCTTACTCCTCTGCCTCCTTCTCCTTCATCCCTTCCCCACGTCCTCCCGAAAGCATTACAAATATTCCGAAAGCCGGCTTTGCATTTCTCGTAACAATATCTTTTGTTGGAAACAGAGCGGGAACCTTCCACTCCTTAGTTCCCTACTCCTTGAATATTAAACTGAAGCTCGTAGATGCAGAAAAGCCAATTTCCTAGGCAAGCATAATTACCGGGAAATCTCCGTAATAAGCGGCATCTAGTGACTGAACTGTTTTGTCCTACATAGGCATGTAATCCTTATAGATTTTCGTTTCTCGATAAAATTAATAGATACAATCTCTATTTAGGTCTCATGCAGTAAATACATAATAATAATGAACCAACTTTCTAATAAATAACGCTAAAATCAATATATCCATAAATTGAATGACTACAATAACACATAACTACATAAGGATATGGATCTGTCAAATTAAACCCACCTCGTGTAACTACCCTTCTGTGGTAGACTCGTAACCGAACATGAGTAGCAATAATCCACAGATGGCGTTAGCTACGCTGTTTATAGTAATTCAAAAAACGCTGTTTAAAGGCAGCTGATACAGTTAATCTGTCTAAGGTGTGCTGATGAGATCCATTAAAATCGACATCGAGATCCACGTTTGTCGACTGACCACTGTATGAACTTTTTGGTATCCATAATTGGCTTTTATAGCACCGGAAAGCAAGCACGATTAATTCTTACTGATTCTTCCTTTCTGTTAAAGTTGTTCTGATGTTTGTGTATCTCTATTGCTTCCCTGTACAATCTGGAATAGTATGATGATTCGGCTGTCAAAATCTTAGTGTCTCCGAATAGGATTCTGTGATCTGTGGTGTTTAGGGTGTGTTATGCCAATGCACGTTTGTTATGATGTCTTAGAGATGGATCGTTTTGTAGATCCTATATAACCTTTCCCAAACGTGCAAAGAATTCTATATACTCCTGGTGTCGCTAGAATGTTTCTTTTGTTTTTGGCTGTTTAATGAAAATCCTCAGTTTTCTTCATTGGTGTGAAGATAGCTCTAATGTTGATTTCTTTAGTAGACGTCCAATTCTGTCTCTTATTCTAAGGATATATGTAAAATGGCGCTTTTTGATTATCTTAGCACTTCTTTGTTATTAAGGTTCTTTTTCCCTCCGATATGTTGAATTCTGTTGAATTTCTTTATTGGTCCATCCATATTTTGACCTTCAGCTGTCAGGGCTAAAGCTGGGGGTAGTTTTGTTTTGTTTTCGTAAATTGTTATTTATTTAGGCATTTAAAGTTTTGATGAACTTCTTGAACTACTAAATGTAGGCACAATATCTACGACTTTTGTTTTATAATAATAAATAATTTAAAATGAAAGGTGTTTCCACAATGCCACTAATTTTGTTTATTGTCAGGTTCCCTCTTATCAACAATATAAAACAAAGGTCTTGTAGCATTGTGATAAAGCAGTGGTGAGTAAAGACAAGGACTCGGGTTCGGTTCCCGGCGGGGGCGTGAGAGCTGTAACAATTTTTCTTCATTAATTTGAGGTTGTCTGTGGTGGTAAAAGTTAATTCAAAAATTAATTCACTTTAATACATTAAATTAACCCTACATGAGTTCTTCTGTATCAAGTGGGTATGTTTTCGAAAAGTTTATTAACATAATACTTTATTGAATGATAATTAGAATATTGGATAATTTCGACCTATAATTGATAGAAATCCGTATTAACCAGAGACAACCACAACATTTTGGAAACTATCATTGGATTCAACACATTGACTAATTGGACAGGCACTTCCACTTCTTGATATCCTGAGTCAAACTTCGTATTTTCTGAAAACTAGAACATCCCACCTAATTAATTACACAAGTCTGCGATAAAAAAGTTTTTTGTATAAATTTATCTTAA
>NW_020440013.1:0-6848 GCF_000699045.2 Agrilus planipennis
TTTTTGCAGAACTTCCCGTTTCCCCACATCGCTCAAAAATATGTTCAAACGTCTCTAGCTCCTTTTTACATAATCTGCATAATTTCTTTTCTTCTTCCTCCCAATACCTTGACGCTCTATTTTCGCTTCCCAATCTGAATCTTGTAGTTAATTGTAGGTGGTTTTTCTCTTTACTCCTTCATCTTTCAAATAATGAGGTTTTTCTTCTCCTTCTTTCCATAATATCCTGTACTCTTGAGCGAATTTCATGTTTCTCATTTTCTCTCTCCTTCTTTGTTTGTCAGTATCTTTAGTTAAGGTTTCTAGTTCCTTCCATACATTTCTCTCATTTTCCAGCTTCCATATATAATGTTATACATTTTTTAATGAATAAACTCTTAATGGTTTTAAGAAATTTAATTCATAAGCACAAAAAAAACGGAATATTTACAAAATAAGTACAATGTTAAACTATCGTGAAACTAACTAACAAATAAACTAAACTAATTGAACGAAGAAATATATACAATGAAAATACTAAATGAAAAAATGTATGAAGACTTGATTGGGTTGAAATGTGATGAATGATTTGAGCTGACTGACTCACTTTTTGCCTGAATTAACTGTTTATATAAATGTGGAAGTAAATAGCTAGAAAGTAGATACATAATTCACTTATGAATATATAATGTATTTGTAACATAATAGATATCGCGAATGAGACGACTGAACTACCTTAATTTGGGAAAGCCAGATGAGGGTTGCGAAATGAATTGTAAAATGACTCAAATGGTCGAACATGACTATGAATAACTTAGAATTAAAAGTGACAAATTTGCAAACTAAAATAAAATTTTATATCTAGCAATGCTTGTTGTAAAAGTCTTTGATAAAACCGAACACGTTTTTTTAATAATTCTTCTAAGCACAAATTTTTCGATTTACCGACACACGAATTTTTTAAATGCTGAAATTTTCTGTCATACTTGCGAACTTGTCATGACTTAAAGAAAATAGTTTCGATTGTTATGTTATAAAAACTCGACAACTTATCCCTCCTTTAATGCATAAATTGACCTTTTAGAGAACAAAATAGTACCTACAACGTATTCGAAAGAAGAAATATCGAAAAAAAGATTGTTTCTATATTTCAATCAGACATAGGAACAAAGAACTCTTACCCCGAGGACATCTATTTTTTTAAAACAGTGGTAAATTTGCTCTTTTTTATATTTGGTCTTAGGGATAATTTTAAATAAAATGAAGCGGTATTGATAAATATAATATTGCATGAAAATAAATAAAAGTAAAACAAAAATACTGATATTGAAGGGTAGAAAAGTAGGAAAAGAGCGAATGTAATTATTAGAAGAAGTGGTTGATCTTAGGTATCTAGGAAGTCAGATAAATCAGGATGGAAGGAGTAGTAAATGAAGTCACTTCTATCCTCGCCAACGGTTAATTTAGAAATTCGAAAAAGTTTTTTAAAAAGGTATGTACCTATAGAGCGTGGCGCTTTACGGGTGGGAAATATAAATATCGATATCTTTTAACAGACAGTTTAAAAATTCTGGTAACGTTACAATTTCAGGAAATTTTAGATCTTAATTTTATAGTAGATTCTTTAGTTTAGGCTAAAAAGTTCACTTAGCAATCAGGATGACGTTTTAAGTATTTATACGTGCTTCTGGAATTTGGGATAGGTGCTTTGACCAATTAAGACAATTTGACGACAGCTGTGGTAACTATAGACATAAAATTCAATTTGTACTTTCTAAAGTACATAACGGATGAGTATTGTTTGACTATGTTTTCATTAAAACGTTACCATAATTTTGGATGAAATGCTGTAAATATTGTTGCTTTAGAACACTGAAACATATGCTTTAATGTATTTTTTTGCATTTAGAAACCTCTGTTTTTTGCAAATAATCATTCCATAAAATTATTGTTTATCAAATTGTGTAATCAAAATACCTATAAAATTATAACTTCGAAATTCAGTTTTAACATTTACATGTTTAGTACATAAATTGTTTTAAAAGTAAGAATGCGAAAGAGATATCATTTAAAGGCAGATCCGGCAGGAGAAAGAAATTAAGAAAGAAAGACACAATTAAAGAATATATGTAAGAAGAAGAACATTTTGTTTCACTTACTATTTAGAAAAATGAACGTTTCATTTTTGAAAAATTAATAACAATTGTATGAATAATAGCAAAGTAATCGTAAAATAAATTAAGAATGAAAAAATATATATAATCTGGTTTTCGTATAAAACGTTTGTTTCTGTTACAGTACAAAAAATTAAGTTAACCTTACACAGAGTACATCTTCCTTAGTTTACTGCGAGGATCTGCCTTAAAAATACTACGTTTTTCTCTTCTTTTGTTACAGGTTCCACAAAGAAGAGCAGGCTAAATGACGTCATCACAACGAACACTTTACTGGCATTAAAAATACAAAATTATTGAGAGATTTAGTTTATTTTATACATAAACTGTAACATTTCATATGCGCGTTTGACATCGATTTTCATTATGTATAGGTACAGATTTTGCACTAGAACTCAGATTTTTTTTTCAGTTTTAAATTGGAATCTAACCAATGAAATTGCCCTGGATGTCAAATACATATGCTGAACCTATAAATACCATCCGTATAGGCCCGTGAACCAAACATACATTTTTAACAATCTTTTCGAATTTCTAAATTAACTGTCCGCGAATTTCTGTTAAAAACCGGGTGTTCAACGTTATTTTCATTCTGTAAAATAATGGGGCAGTAAGGAATTAAGGGTAGAATACGTGCCGTATGTCGATGAGTATTTTATAAACACGCAATTTCTCAATAATGTTACTACAGGCATCTAATGCTCTTATTTAATATTAACAAGTTTCGACAAACTTGCATTGACTCCAGAGTGATTAGCTGCATTTTTTAACGAATTTAATCCAACGAAATCATTTTTTATCAGGCAGTGCTACAAAATTTAACATTTTAAACATAAACAATAGAAACGAATGCAGACAACTGTTATGTTACAGTGTATACAACAATAAGAGTTTGAGGAAGACCTGATTGTCTTTAACCATTGATATGTACAATTTTATGTATATTTTAGCAATGAAATAAACACTACGGGTTTCAAATTAAACAAAAAAAAAAGAAACAAATACTCACGTTATATTTATTCACTTTATTCTTTTGGTTTTATTATATATTTATAAGTAATGTCTGTGTCTAAAATTATCAGTATTATATGTAATTCAATGATGAAAGCATTTCAGTCATGATTTAGCAATTTTATCAGTATTTCTAACACGAAAAAAATTATTTATCTATTTATGTAGCCGTAAAATACATCTACAGCTATAACTACTAATGCTGATGTGATAGTAAATACATGGAAACAAATATTGAATTTCTGTAATTTAATATGTATCTACCTTGTTTACACGTGATTAACCCCAGTTTGTTACCTGAGTGCACAAGGATAAAATACGTTTGTAATTGAAACCAAACTAACGGCCATTTGCTGTCCTTTCACTGATAATAATTTGTTTTTAATTCTATTTATGATTAATTAAAAGGCGACAATAATAAAATACAGTACCTAATAAGAATAGTAAAGGAGGATAAAACATCATACCAATTTTCTAATAATTGAAATTAATAAAACTATCTCTAACAGTATTTTACTAGTGTATTTTTCGCTGAAACGAAAGTCAATTGGCGATTTTTCGCTATTGATGACCGAGCGGAATGGCCTACAGGTTTAGACCATTGCTTAGTATTCGAGAGGACACCGATTCAAATTTGGGTCTGTCTGCCTTGGTCCAAGTTTTTCTGTGGTTTCCTTGGATCATTTAGGCATATGCCGGGGCAGTAATATTCCACAAATAATCTTTCATACTCTTTTGTCTTCATTTCGTCCGTCTCATCTTTCTCAACCGAACTACCACCACCCATTCGCACTATTCCCGAAAGGAGACTAAAGAGAGCCTTCCGCTCTACCTTGCGGGGTAGTCCCGAGGAAGTGCCCGCCAAAAAGCACTACTGACTGGTGGGAATGAAACGCCAAAAAGTTTTTTTTTTGCTATTGTTGTTAAGCTATTACCATAAAAACCCGCTTGGTGCGTCGCAACTCGGACTGAATCATTTATTTTTTGCACATCGGGCATCAGTTTGACTGTAGAACGTAGAAGTTCATACTTGTTGTCAATCTTATTAAACAGCAGCGTACAAGGCAAATTGGGTTTAATTACCGTAACAAAAAAGAATTTTTAAACTACAATATTTTTTCATCGCAGTTGTGATGAGCGAAATTGGTTCTGGTCTTGCAGTCTCGGTTATAGTCTTGAGAAAATACAAGAACAAGTCCACGACTGTTTCTGTACTAGAAAGACAAAGACCAAGTCACAGACTGTTTTTGTACTAGCAATACCAAGACCAAGATCGAACGAACAAGACCAAGACTAAAACTAAGACGGAATATGCAAGACCAAAACCAAATACGCAAGACCAAACGAAAAATTCTTACTTTCGGTGAATTTATGAAGTAAAAAATTTAAATCATAGATACTCTTTTCTTGGATCAAAAAAGTTTTAGTATTTGAAATTTTTAGTTTGCTTCAGTACTAGATTTTAACAGTACCATTGTTTGAAAAAAGGGATCTACAAGAATCAACTAGTGTGTAAGTTGGAGGGACTTGCAGGATGAACTTAGAGCAACAAGTTTTCTAGAGCTTAGTTTGATCAAACGCAGTCTGGACACATAGTTTATAAATTTTTGAAATGTATAGGTATTTGATGTAATCAGTCGAGACATTATTTCATTATTGTTATGAATCTGTATTAAACATTATCCAATAAATCTGTAGAAGAATTTAAAGTATTAAAGAGTATCAGTAGTTTCTGAATTTAGGTGTAAATTGTTGAGAGTTGCACCAAATGGTAAATTTTCCAATTTATTGTAACTTTCTCAGAAACTCATTTTAACTCGTCCTCTTATTGTAACATTCTTTAAAAAACCTGGTGTATGGTAAGTAAATAATAAACAAGTTTACAGTATAAGAGTATTACTACGATTTTGTGACAAAAATAGGAAACTTTATACCTCCTATTATAAGCAGTTTCTGTAATGTAATTTTTTTTTGTTATCAGTTTCTCCTAAAATAGCCGATTTCCACTTTAATAAAATGTTTTTGTTTTAGATAACCGCCCTTGAAAGAGGTCGTAAGATTGAGGAACTACAGAAACGTCTAATCGAATCCGAATCGCTCCGAACCAAATACAATCGAAAGGTGTCACTTTTAAAGGATCAAGTTCGTACGACGTCCAGTACCATCGAACAAGAGCGATCAATAAACGAGCACACCATTCAACTTCTTAAGGATGAGCTTGCACGTATCAAAGACAATTTGGATGACGTTGCCAGGAGAGAATCTCAACTGCAATCTTTCAAAGTATCAGTTGCTAAAATACTGGGTGTCGTTCTTCCAATGCCCGACTACGAACTTATATCACGTCTTCAGAAGCTGGTGGACGCCCATCATGATTTTACTTTAGTATCCAGAAGATACGACGACCCTGTGCTAAGAATGGCATCGAGAAGTCCAACTCTTGGAAGCAGGTATACAAGGACTCCCGATAAACCTCGTTATGACGATTCGGGATTCACCGATGCGGCCGATTTGGATGACATCGACGATTTGTTGAGAAGACCGCCCACTTGACGAACGCGTTTTAAATAATACCAGAATTAAAACTGCTACTAATATGTGTTCATATTATATTATAGGTATGTTATATATACTCTGTAGAAGAGAATAATTGGTGTGGATAGATGTAGAATGCTTGTGCTAGTGTAAAGGGTAGAGGTCTACTCCTCTTAACTCCTCCTTCTGCCTCTAATATGTTTCTGACTAGACCTTCATGACTGAGAAGGTGTCCTACCAACCTATCTCGCCTATTTCTTATAGACTTTCATAGTCCCCTGTTCTCCTATTCTTTCTAATACCTCTTCATTTTTAACCTTCTCCATCCACGGTATCCTCATCATTCGCCTGTAACGCCACATTTGAAACGCTTCTAATCTTTTCTTTTCCGCCGCATTCAACGTCCATGTTTCGAACCTGTACAGCGCCGGGCTCCAAACACACCTTTAACAACCTTTTTCAAATTTCTAAATTAACCGGTCACGAGCATAGAAATGACTTCTTTTTATTGAAGGCGACTCGACCCTGCACTATCTTCTGCTTTATATTCCTATTATTCCTTCCGTCCTGACTTATATGACTTCCTAGATACGTAAAATCAACCACTCCTTCTAATCTTTCGTCTCCTATCTTTATAAATTACGTAAAGATAAATGATTTGTACAGTTCATTTGGGTAGACAATCAGTTGAATCATAGGCCAAGATTGCCTATAATTATTTTCATTTTCATACTTCTGTTTTATTTAAATATGACACAAAAATGTGCTATTATTTAGCATAACTTTTAATTAAATAGTCTATAAGTGGTCAAACAATAAACAGTAATGACCAAGGTCTTTTTTTCAAAAATATTTTAGGATTTCTAAGCAGCGTAATAAAAGAACGAACACCAAAAGGTGGAATATATGAACACTGACGATGAGAGAAAATTTAAAATTTATTGATTACAAGCGATAAAAAGTCAACTCCTTAAGATAGTAATAAAAGGATTTTTATTCATAATTTCAATGTGTGGGTATGATTATTCATTAACCTAATGTTTTACGTAATTTATGAAAGATCCTACGATGCTATTATGACCTGTAGTTTGACGAAGAATCTAAAAGTTGGTTTTAGAAAGGAAAGAAAAAATTACGAATTTCCTATCA
>NW_020440014.1:0-6845 GCF_000699045.2 Agrilus planipennis
GTTCCACCGTTTTCGAGAAAAACGTAGTTAAAGATACAAATAAATTCAATTCCGACCCTGGTAAAGAAATACGCCACGCTACGCTGCATTAAATTTTCTTTCTTTTGCGTTCGTACATTTATGTTTATGTTTATCTTAGACGTTCGACAATGGCTGCTGGGTTTTTATCGCACTACGCTATTCGGTAGACACCTATGTTACCAATTCACGCACAGGACCGGCTTCGAATTGTAAATTAATGTGATTTTCTTAAAAAATTTTTTGCTGAACTCCCTTCATAGCTCAACACTTATCTCTTTTACACCCTCTATGTATACATAAGGTGCTTTATTACGGGTAAATAAGAGAAAAATGTCATTACGGTGAAACTATTGAATACTACCCTCATATCTCACCTCTACAGTTGCGCTTTGATGTGGAGTGTAACTGTCCAAGTTCGTTTGAACCAACACGTACATTTTGGGAGATTTCGAGAAAAACTTATTGATTTTCATAAAGATCGGGAAATATTTGTTATCTTTTGGAATAGCTGCCCATTGGGCTAGGTCTAAGACTTGCTAAAAATTCAAGAAGAATAGTACAGAATTTTACTTTATAATGATGCAAGAAAAGGGAAATGCCAGGGGGTTGATCAGGAAAATTGACTCGTTATATACATATAATAATTCGAACCAAATATGTTAGATGAAGTAGTGGTTGTTACTGTACCAACGAAAAATGGAAGGGGGGGGGTGAAAGCGTGATGATGCTTTTATGAAAATTTATTACCTTTGGTACGATGGTACAGGCTAACCTGTCGCCTTTTTGAACCAAAAGATTCTCAAGACACCTTCTCCTCTTTCTGTCCAAAAAATTCGAATTATTACAAACCAGCAGTGCGTTGTGACTATTAAGGGTACCACTTAGTTTGTTTTTCAAAACCCCCAACTTCCACCATTGCAGCGCGGTTGCGTACATATAGAACAGGGTGAATATCATCGTCTTGTTATTTCATTTGATTTCTTTCTCTTTTTATTTCTTGGTAGCTTTGTTTTTATTTATTCGCCATTATCATTAGTTACATTCTAAAATAAATAATGTACATNTTCAAAATAAGTAATTTCCTAACTTCATATAAACGCAAAGTTTGATGATAGTAAAAAAAAATACGAATACGTCCCTGTATTGGCTCTCCGTTGACCAACAACACATTAAAAGGCCATAAAGGCTATTTATTACCATGTCAACAGCCACAAGCCACTATCTACGATAAGTGACAAGAAAAACAACTGAACGTTATCAAAAGCTATATATATATTAATACATAGAGACAGAAAACGATAGTAATTACATAATTTGTGAACAAATGGGATGCGATAAGGAATAAAATTGAAATGTTGAAATCTGTATACGTAATTATCACAGATATGCATTATCGCAGGGCTGTAGCTAAAGTCTAATTTGAGGTAGGGCAGCATTGGTTACAGGTAGAGCAAAAGTAAAAAATTGATCATAATCCTAGACTAGGAAATAGATGTAAAACTCGCGAGATTTTGACGATACCAGTGACATCTAAGTTTACCCCACATTGGTAGACGATACTTGGGATATATATATAAATGGTACTGACAAAGAAAACTTCGAATTTCACTGCCATCAATACATAAAACTATGAAGCGTAACTTAAGGCGCGCATTTCAAAATTACACCAAATTTTAATTTTTTTTGTTTTAATTGGAAATTTAAAAAAAACAAACAAAAATAATATTAACTAATTTAATAACAAAATATAAATGCAGCAATAAATACAATTAACACTATATACGAGTAAATAGCAAACATTTATTTTATGTTAAGTGTTAAGTGTAAATTAAGTGTAAGTAATAAGGAATAAAATTGTTCTCAAAAAGTGTGTACTGGTTTATTTGCTTGGAAGTGAGCGTGTACAGCCCAATTTAAGAACGCGACATAGTCGCGGGATACAACAAAACCATCCATTCTCTCGTGACCCATTGACAGCCTTTGAGGCCTACTGATTGCAGTCAAAGTTGAAAACGTACATTCGCACAGTGCAGTGCTACATCCTATAATCACCATATATACAAAAAGTTCATATATATTTTTGGTATTTTTAAGGTAGGGCATTGCTCCACAATGCTCCCCTCCTAGCTACGGCCGTGCATTATCGTTGTACATAACAACAAGGAAACATGTGTCTCGAAATTCATATGGCTTACTTGGCTTTTGGTGGATAAATTTAAAATTGTCAATTATACTTGTTGGATTCAAATCATTCCGTCAAATACGCACGTCACGCTAATTGCATTTATTATTTTTAATGATATTATAGATCACAGTGTGTGTATCTATATAAATAAATAATTTGTTTTGTCAATTAATCAAATAAATTCACTCATGTTTAGTTTAAATATTTCTTACAAATAATATCCTTCCTATGGAAATAATAACTTAACAATATTATCATCACAATAAAATTATCGTGTGTATATCTGTATAATATGTTAAATTACGTTTACTTAATTATTGATTGATGGCAGCATTAAACGCCCATGAAGAAGATGAATGATCTTGAAGATGGTCAGAACTAGATGGACACACCATCCTCAGTCCGAAAAGCTATTCAAATATCTTCATTGTTTATGTTTTAAGTATAACGTAAGATGTTATGAACGAGAAACTGGTTAAAGACAATTCCAACTGGAAATACAGTTAAAAGAATACGAAACGTTAAGAGTCAACGAAGTCTCAGTTGGAACGACTTTTTCAACCTATTACGAAACTTTGAGAGAAACTAGCAGAAATACTTTCATTATTAACAGAAAATTTAAGTAAACCAGAACTAAAACAAAACACATCTGATTTCGATTATTTATTAAACAACGGTACCATCTCAGCTGAATATCAGGATGCAAGGAAAACGAAATTAGTATGGTACAAGAAGAAGATTCCGACGATAACGATAATGAAACTACTGACAATCATTCATCATCATCCTTGGAGAATGCTGAACAAATGAAAATGGCACCTCAATAGAGTTCTCAGTGCGAAACTGATACCTTTATGCAGGCTCTTATAATGACAAATTGATTACAAATACGGACCACATTCCAGTATCTCCGATAATTCATGGAAAATTGAAAATTCGCCTTTTTGCATTATCAAAACAACTTTTTTTATAAACGACAAAGCATATGAATAACAGAGTTAATTTTATCGAAAAAAACCTGAATCAAGTCAGTATAATGCTTACGAGGAAAAAAATTATTTAGACATCGTAAATGGCATGATACTTTAATTCATCGTGACTTCGATAAAAGTATGCATCACTATGCTGGAAATAAAAGTTTTAAGTATCTACGTTCTGATTAAAAAAAGTTATATCAAAACAACTCGTCGAATGGATCTGGCTTAATGAAAAACTTTTAGTAATAGGACAGACTATATTTGCTGGAATTGCGAATTAGTTAACCGCATGAAATTATTACTATGTTTATATAGACGATGTCAAAATGAAATAATTTGTTATTGTTATCTACTTCTTAACGATTCGGATGATAAAATTAAANGGTATAATAAAACAAAATTAGGGAAGATTAAGAAAATAGTGTTATTTAGATATTAATTAACCTTAACATATTATGTGATATCAATTAACTAATACAGATGGCAACAATTTTTCAAACCTAATCGTAAAATGCGTTATATCAGTTATATTTTGGCCAAGGTTGGGGTTTGTCCCACATAACTGCAACCGCACAATCATAATATAATAGTCATAATAATAGCTAATCTACTTTTTTTTTTTTAAATATATGCTGCAAATAAACACGCTGTTGTCATAATATAAAATGGGACTAAGCCGATTGAAAAAATTGTTGAAAACAATAAAAATATCGATGTCGCCAATATAGTAAAGATACGTCTGTATTTAACCCCAGATAATCTACGGGTCTTACTGTTATTATTATTTAATTGGTATTCGTCAAGGAGAAATAACTTTTTCGATATAGAATATCATTAAAAAAAAATAACAATCTGCTACAATAAATAGATGAAATACAGCCTCAATAAAATATTGTTTTTTAAAAATTATTTAAACAATTGACAACACCCATGTAGGTGCACAGTGTTGCATTTATGCAAAACAAGTGAATGTACTAATAATATTCGTTTTTATTTTGTTTCAGAAATAAGAAAAGAAGAAGTTATGGCTATTAGAAATAGATTTCCTACAAAAATCCCAGTGAGTACTCCAAGCATGTATTATTACATTTATGTATAGTACTTACTATCCATATGTACTTACTTTTGAAAAGCACATTTTCATAGAGTTTGTGCTACAAGAAGACCATGCTGGAAAAATTTACGAGCGAAATCAAACGAACGAAGAGAGACATAAACTGTAATGGTATTAAGAAGCCAAAAACAGTCGGTAAGCAAAAAAAATATCACCTCCTAATACACCCTAGTATGCCACCATTACATTTCGACTTCTATTGTGAGCACATTTGATAACAAAAACAAAATTATCTTTTAAAAGATCATATTTGGAGTTGATGCACCAAGAATTTTCAAAAATTTTAAATCGATAATGTTGGAAGTCAAAATAATTAACAATCCATTATAATTAGGGTTCCTTACGTCCTTATTTTATTGAGAACCCTCAAGGCCGTATTTTTTAGACCAATACCATTCAACGAAAAAAACTTTAGTTACGCAGGATCCTAAGATGATAACACCCACGATTGCCTATAAATAGAGATATAAAAGAACAACTGATGCATGTAGTAACGTTATTCAATCGTTTTATTATTTTTTTGTTTACGTAAAACGAAATTGATACATATCTACGTGGGCATAAAATGAAAATGAAGTTTTATTTTCTGTTCTTGCACAAATTTGGGGATTACGATAATGAATCCATTATCTACAAACTTACAGATGACAGTTCAACTTCAAAAGTATCACAGTTACCAGAATTACAATAATAAACATTTATAAAAGAAATAACCATTAATTACTGTAATTAGCCCCTTATCAACGCATAATTAGCAATAAAAAAATAAATATATCTTATCAAAAGCCGTTGGGGTCTTCATTTTCGTCTAATGAGGTCTCAAAAAAACGTTAATTGTGCCGATAGCAGAAAAATGCACTTGGCAAAATGATATTTTAATTTTGGTACCTAAACCTTCGACGGCGCCAGAATGATTAAGAATTATTTAATAAATAATATAATCAAAAATAATAATAGACAACCAAATCTAAACAAATTTGGTGGNCGAAGCAAATAAATTAATAAATTATTAAGACACACCACGACTTCGTAAAATTTTGGTTTACAATTTTTGTTCGATAAAAGATAAAATTTTAAAAATTCAGAAACAATGATAAGTAGATAATTATACTTGTAATAAACCAATTATTTTTATTATGTTTAAATAACTTTTTGACATGTTAAGCGAAGAAGAATTTACGTTAATTTTAGCACCTAATTAACTTGGAAAAAAAGATGACAATTTAATTAATTATTACAAATATTGTTTTAATCTTCTTTTTGTTTTATTTAACCTAGTGATATACGTGAATGAACTTCCGATATAATTTGTTTAACAAGACAGTTTAGAAAACATTTCGCAAGAACCAATTATTTTTTTAAACATTGTCCCTCTGCATACATACACGGTATCGTATTTATAAATAAATATTAATGTGTAACGACAATGGATTACTGCAATTAAACAATCATTTAGTTTTATTTTTGCCACAATTGGCTACATTTTTTTGGAAATTTTCGTATATCTATTAGGTAAATAATTAAAAAAGAGTGCGGAACGATTGGTCACACTTTAAATTTTTCACCGTTTAAGTTCAGATACGATGCCCTTATCGTCAATACTCGACTGATTGGTATTGATTACTTCTGTATGCGTCGATTTAATATATTGCAAAATATTATTGATAAATTGTGCATGGATCAGTGACTGTTATTACTTGACCGATTAATTAGGCTCATTAATTTAGCAGTTGGAGTCAACAACAAAAAAACTTTTTTCCTTAGAATAATCTTACCAGAAAGCCCAAAAAATTAATAAGTAGAAAATATATCTTGTACGTCAATTATAGGCAATTATCTATGTGTACGATTACGATTCCAAGCATTTTAGTCTTCCAATTTTAAATAAGTAATAAACTTATTTGCTTTACATAATCGTTTACCTAAATTCAACAAAGTGCGTTACTCATGAACGACAAACAACAATGAAGAGGTCGTTTGTTTCGTCGAAGAGAAAAATAAAAACAAGTTCCATCATTCTCTATGTGTATCATGCGAGTGTGTTACACAAATGTCTTTAGTTTGTTAAATAAAATGTATTATTTTACTGTTTTTTTCCCATTTTGATAACACCACAGTCGTAAATAATAATGGAAAAATGATAAGGGGAACAATAGGGGGGTCGAGGATCAAATAGAAGAGCTGTTACTTGTTTGTGACGAACTGCTTGTTTAATTCTAGAATCATTGTACTACATAACAAAATGTCAGTTATTTTGTTTTACGGTAAATGTTGCATAAAACAAAAAAATGCTGCCCGAGTCTTTTGTTTTGATATTATATTGACAACAATTGCAGAAAAGAAACAGACGAATGTGCACTGAACTTCTGCATAAAAATACTCCAATATGAGTGGAATTATTTTCTATTACCGTCGAAATTACAATAAATGTTATAATCCTAAACAAGTTGTACAGTCGTATAACTTAATAAATTGACATTAGATACAATAAATCCAATAAAAATCAAATTTATGCAATAGTTTTTCATGTAAATGGAAAATTTTGCCA
>NW_020440015.1:0-6830 GCF_000699045.2 Agrilus planipennis
TCAAATCCAAAAATTTGTCATTATTATTTTCTTAATATCTCTAAGCTGACCAGCGAAAAACAACTGGAGAATTGTTAAACTGCCACAATACATCATACCGTTTCTCGAAATAGAAACGGAATAGAAAAATGCTATAAATGTGTCGCTAAAAGGTGTACTTTTAGCTATTTTGTCGCTATCTCTCAGCTGACCAGCGAAAAACAACTGGAGAATTGTTAAACTGTCACAACACATCATAGCGTTTCTAGAAAAAAAAAATGGGATAGAAAAATGCTGTAAATGCTATAAATTTGTCACTGAAAGGTGCATTTTTAGCTATTTTGTTACTATCACTCAGGTAACCACCAAAAAATAACTGGATAATTGTTAAACCGCCACAACACATCATAGCGTTTCTCGAGATAGAAACGGCATAGAAAAATGGTGTAAACTGCTATAAATTTGTCGCTGAAAGGTGCACTTTTAGCTATTTTGTCGCTATCTCTCGGTTAACCAGCGAAAAACGATACGATTGTTAAACCGCCACAACACATCATAGCGTTTCTCGAAATAGAAACGGCATAGAAAAATGCTGTAAACTGCTATAANCTTTTAAAAGATTAAACATAATCTAATCTCACGAATATTTTTACACATAGACAACTGAAAAATATACAGCTTATCTGTTTGACTACTTGTGATTACTATTAATTATTCCAAATAACAATCTACATATGATTGTATGTCTAAGTAGGTACCTTTTAAAGATGAATATGAAAATATTAATAAACCTAAATACTGTTTGTCCACAAGTAAAATAGACCGTAGAAAATCAAAATCAACTAATCCTTAATTAACTTTAGGACCATGGAACGGCCTCAGGTTTTAGTTGGTAGGTCCTCATCGGAGGGAATCCAACACTACTCAGTCGTACGGTCGGCTAGGTATCTTTCAAAAGAAAAAAAAATTGTCTCTTACAGAAAAAGTGATCGCCAAAGATCCGCCAGCAAAAGACGTTTTTGCTTCGAGTGTGGTATATTTAAGTACGCTAAATTTTATATTAATAAATTATATGCAGTAATTAGGTCGCGGAATCGACCCTGCCTTCAATATTTAAATTTGTTTCGTATGTGATCTATTTTTCGATACAGGAAGTATTTTCATTTCAATACCGGTGCAGTTCAAAAGTGAATGCACTTTTAATGTTGAAATAACATTCATTTGGCTATTCTTAAAACAATCCGGCACACCGAGCGAAACAAATGTACGCGTAAGCAACGTCAAATACATTATCATTCCGAAACATTCCAATTTACGTTGTTTTGAATACAAAGCTATGCGATACTTTTCAATTTTTAGTTTAACTATCAATTACTGCGAATAATTATAACTATTTTTGGGTAATGAGTAACTTATATGATACAGAGGGCTCATGTTTCAAAATGCTTTGTTAACAACTACACACAAAATAACGCAATTGTTTTCCTCTTAAATAAACCACAACGGGAAAAGTTTTAAAAAATTTTTGAAGTTACGTCGAAAAGACAAAAGCAACGATCGTCGAGAGTGTTTTGACCCGACCAGACACAGTCGAAACGTTTGTTTTGTTCTCATTTGGCCGAAGAGCGGAGAAAGACCCCTTCGACAACAAAGATGCGCACGGACCAAGCCAAATGCACCTACTAAAACCTAAACTACTAACAAATTCTATTCAAAATCATCAGAGTATTTTCTCACTCCATAAAATTCAGTCAGCATTTTTAATGTAGATCATTAGTAATATCGACTGATTACTGTACTAATTAATTAAGTCCTACTGTCTTTTTGAAATCGTAGGAGAGAAGGAGATTGAAGTTACGAAATAAAAACTGATATCATAAAACTGGGTACAACACCCATATTTAAACGTATAGTAAGCTAGCACGACGATGTTATGTTTCTTATTTCTTATGTGCACCATATTTTGTCGCTAATTTTTGCTCAAATCCAAAAATTTGTCATTATTATTTTCTTAATATCTCTAAGCTGATCAGCGAAAAACAACTGGAGAATTGTTAAACTGCCACAACACATCATAGCGTTTCTCGAAATAAAAACGGCATAGAAAAATGCTGTAAACTGCTATAAATTTGTCACTGAAAGGTGCACTTTTAGCTATTTTGTCACTATCACTCAGGTAACCACCAAAAAATAACTGGATAATTGTTAAACCGCCACAACACATCATAGCGTTTCTCGAAATAGAAACGGCATAGAAAAATGGTGTAAACTGCTATAAATTTGTCGCTGAAAGGTGCACTTTTAGCTATTTTGTCGCTATCTCTCGGTTAACCAGCGAAAAACGATACGATTGTTAAACCGCCACAACACATCATAGCGTTTCTCGAAATAGAAACGGCATAGAAAAATGCTGTAAAGCCTACAAATTTGTAGCGGAAAGATGGTACTTTTACCCATTTTGTCGCTGCCACAATACATAACGGAAAAATACTGACAAATTATAGACTTTACGTTATTTTTATTTCGAGATACGCGAGCTTGGCAGTTGTTTATCGCTGGTAAGCTGGAAGATAAACGCGACAAAATGGGTAATGGAAAAATACTTTCACCTACAAATTAGCGGACAAACTGTAGTTTCTTACAGTATTTCCCTATGCCATTTCTATTTCTAGATCGCCTATGTGTAGCGTCTATTCCAGAAACCGACTAGATTGGAGCGACAAATCTTTAGCTTTGGTAATAAATTAGCGATAAATTAATGTATTTTAGAAATAATAAAAACAGCTTAGTCGTTCTCACTTGATATACATACTACGTCTTCTTTAAGGGCAGGCGTATTTTTTGTAAAGTATGTACATTCAATGGTAGAAAAGTGCGCATGTATATAATTTGACCTGTGCACAACATAACGGACTCGCAGCCATTATGGGACAATAAACCCGAAAACTGAGAGCAATAATCGTGGCACTTGTCGTATGAGAATCTGTGGTGAATATTAATAACACTACAATACAAAAGGATTTTTAATATTACTGAAACAAAAAGGGGTTGGTGCACTAAATCGAAATCTCGTCACAGAATTTCACCATCACATACTGACTATCTTTAGTATTTTCAAGACTCAGTTATTCTTTATGTATTTATTTATTTATTTGGTAAACATATAAACCATATGAGTCCAAATAAGTAAGTAATAAAAAAATTATAATAACGTAGATGTATACGACAAGCTCCAGCTTAACCAAAACAAAAAACAAAGGAAAACCGTTAACTTTTGATGTTGTCCCCAACAGAAATCTGGAAAGCCCAGACAGCGAATTAAGGGACGTAGGAGTCGTGTTCGATTTTCAGAGAATCTCATTACCGACATTGAAGTTCATCCGTTAAAAATACTCGACTCTTTCTTGTAAACAACACCAAGTTAATCGATGATAGTACTGTGAGTTATCTTAGTTGAAATATTTTGAAAATTGAGATAAACCTTGAAAATATGTAACTGAAAACAGTCATTTTTCCACTTTAAGGATATCTCAATCTTTTGACGAGGTATGGCGAAATTCAGAGGTCAGATTTCGATTGAGAGCACCAATTTCTTTCGGATAAACTTTGTTTTGTTTCTGCAATTAAGTGTTCTGTCTGTTAATTAAAAACATCAAGTTTTGTTATCTTTTTACAAAAAAGAACCCCTGTTTGTGAGTTAGAGTGCTCCTCTCAGACTGATTATACTTTCTTTAGTCACTGACTGCTCTCTATACGAGAAAACCGCACCTTCCCAATAAAAGGGTTAATGCTCGAGACCATCGGACTGGCTGTAATAACATTCTTTCCAGATTGCATCGTGGCATAGAACGAAACGCATTAGGGAGATACACGGAGGAGGTCTTGATCTCCAACTTCCTTTGTAAACCGTAACAAACTTCTCTACATTGTATCATTGTAATTCATCCACCTGAGGTGATTAAACATAGAAAAATGGAGAGACAGATAACTAAAACTCGGGAAAACTATTGTCATATAACAATACTTGCTACAAGGGTTTCAAATCCAAGAAAATGCAAATATCAAAAATGTCTTAACAGTGACCTGAAGACCAGAGAAAGTAAAATAAATGACGAAATCAGCGAGTCAATACAGATTAAAAGATAAAGGAAATTAGAATTACATTCGAGTATTTTAAATAATAATTGATTTTTTAAACCAACCAAGTAACTATTCTAACGATTTCATGTAAGTAAAACCAAACATACGAGAAACCAGAAGCACTATTATATTATCCTATTTACACTTGAGAATAATCAGCGAGTCAATACAGATTAAAAGATAAAGGAAATTAGAATTACATTCGAGTATTTTAAATAATAATTGATTTTTTAAACCAACCAAGTAACTATTCTAACGATTTCATGTAAGTAAAACCAAACATACGAGAAACCAGAAGCACTATTATATTATCCTATTTACACTTGAGAATAATTTGCGATTTCGCCAGAACAAAATCAAAAAATATTTTTGCACAAAAAACTTCCTCAAATGCACTTTTACGATGATAAGAGAGAAAGTAGTTCCGTTCGTACTTGGGAGTACCGTATAATTACGCATTTATTCGACCAACTATGAACTCTTAATGACCATCTACATACATGCACTGTTACATCACTTATAATACTTTGTGAAAGTAGTATTTGCCACATAAACTCTAATTAAAAGTAGCTACATAATTGTATAAAATGCAAAATTCACTTTCTATTTCATATTTATATATTTTGTTATTTACTTACTTCAGTTACGTTTTCGTCCTTAAAAAATACCGCGACTAACAAATAAATAAAATTCTTGATATATTTTACATTTCCATGCAAGTGACGAATTTTGTATGAATATGTAATTTGAAAGCTGTATCCTGTGTTCGACGATTTGCGGTGAAATACGTACGTATGTGTACAACGCCGACCGATTCACCGCGCGTCGTTTGCGCGGTGCAACGGTTATAACGGAAGAAGATATAAATTGGAACAAATTTTATAAAAACCTACCTAAAAACCTATTTTAACTGTCCAAAATATATGTTATAAACTTTAATAATCAACAACTGTGCTAGATCTATGCATAGTTCCTTTCAATTTTGGATTACGTGAACAGCATGTTCATTGTCATAATTAGGAAGGCTGTCTCTTTATCTCATATACAAAAAATATAACATTGCTTGCTATGTGAACCAAAAATTTAGAGAAATAGGTATATATACTTTTCAATTACCATCTGTCTGTCTTACGACTGCTGACGAAATTAAATTAGTTTGAAATTAAAAGTTTTTTCATGAACTGATTCCTTATCTGTTTTTAATCGTTAATTACTCAATGATCAGACATTAAATTAATTAAAACGAAAATATGTATACCTTGGAATTTCACAACGACTGCAAAGGTGAGAGGTTTTCCTACAAAATTTTCGTAACACTAGGTTTAAGTAAATAATTATTCTGAGTAACTAGCAAGTAGACTGTAAAGTTCTTTAGTAATATACTTTTGGGGTGAGAACAAATAAATTAACCACAACTTGATATTTTTTTGTAGTTAGTTAACAATAGCAACCGGATATCACATTTCAATGTGTAAACAAATTAACAAGTAAATTAATAACACACCTTGTTTGTAATTTTAATAATGCGTAGGTAAATAATAATTGCGCAACTTTTGTGTGAATTTTTAAGTTCGCCTTTTTAAATTACGAAGACAGGGACAATTGTGATGAAACTGTAATAATTTTTCAGTTTTCGAACTACTGATGTCAATCAGCAAAAGTGTGGAAGACAAAAAGGAGATATTTTTGTCTACGCAATTACTTAAACAATTCGTTTTTAATTTATAGCTTTTCAATTAGCAATTACAGAAAAAAATAGGTATCAATTCGTATGATGTAATACATAAACACACGAAAATGGATCGTAATTACGGGAACATCTATTTTTGTAAATATCGTAGCATCAAATTTTCAATTCACTTTTAAGTTTTACATTGTACTGACATGAAACTATAAAATTGTGGATGATGAAATTAAAAAAATATCTGCCGCTGTCGCAACGTAATTTGGCATGGTTATAAAGCCTTCATAATGACCGTATCTGAGGTCAAATCCATACAAAAATACATACATGTCCTTTTTCGTATGGAAACCCAAATTGATACGTAAATAGGTGTCGTCTCAAAAAAATTATCTCCTATGACGAATAACTTTACTATGGAAGTATACCTGACAAAGACACACGCAATATATTAATTTAATGTAATAATTCTAAAGAAATATCATCTTATAATCGTAGAGAGTAACCCCAAAAGTATGTTATACTTTCATTGTTTGATGTTCTCTAAATTTAACTTCAAATGTACGCCAAATAATAAGACATTAATCTTATTTAAATTTTAGACATTAAAGTTGGCATTTTTGAGTGATCTCGCAAATCGATTTTGTTGAAATTCAAAAGTTTTCTCATAACTTAAACCATTTTATTTTCTCTGGTCTTAGATTTCGCAGTTTTGAAGGCATGTGTTATACAATACTTAATTACTGAATTTTAATTGAAGCATTAATCGAATTTCAACAGCAATGTATTGCAAAACCCACTTGGACATTCAGTATCACAAGAATCAAAAGAAATCTCAATCTGAAACTTACCATTAAAGAAGATTAAAGTCTTATTATGATAAACTATCATTCGGCATACTTTTGTTAATTTAGAAGAACCACGAAGTAGGCGAAAATTGGGGTCATTCTTCAATGATCCTTATATACGAGGATATACCAAAAAGTTGAAGGACTTACAAATGAATTTTCCCAACAGGAAAAATGTAAAT
>NW_020440016.1:0-2556 GCF_000699045.2 Agrilus planipennis
TCATGGTTGCTATGACCGTCTGTAGGTTTTGAGGAAGCCGATCTGACCAGATTGTTCGTAGTAGATTCTCCGGAGTTGAATTTCCAGCCAGGTTTTGGAGGTGACGCAGAAATTGGGATGGTTTTCTGTCACCAATTTCCTCCTGCCCAAGTAGCTGTTTGGTCCGTAATTCTTATGAGGTCCCGACAAATGAGTGCGACCTTGATGGTGGCATATTGTTTCGTTCACGGTGGGTTTATGATAATGTCACGCACTTCGGCTGCGTAACGAGGATCCAAATTGCCCAATACATAACCGAATCTTGTTGATTCCGATGTGACTCCGGAGGCTTCAAAGCTTCGTTCCACCATACAAAACCAAACTTCGGGGTCGAATGGCACGAAAGGTGGCAGTTTGACAGCCAGACGGTCGATGGAGGAGGTAGGTTGGGCGTTTTCCAGACGAGACATAATTGCGGCTGGCCTTGTCGTTAGTTTACATGCTTGTAGTGGAACAGAGCTGCGCTGCTCCGCAGGGTGACCAATGTAGTCCTGATGAGGATTGGCCGGTGGAGAATGTGTGACGGCGGCAGATCATCTTCAGAAGGTTCCAGCCGTGGTCACCAATTTAATTTATTATTGTCCATATGTTCCTTATCGGGGTCACCACTGCAGCCACACTGTCGTAGTAATGAGAGATGTGACTAACAAAGTTGTGGTTCTGAGAAGAACCGATTTCTAAAAGCGTTGGACAAATTGCTGTGTCTATGATGAGTGGTAGCACTGGTACAGCATCCGATGGTTGATACACTTCCGGTATTAGGTGGTTGATACTGTTGCAGTATCCAGTGATAGCGAGCCTGGTGTTAGACTAATTTATTTGACTATTTACACGCTATTTATACAAAAGTATTTACATAGGATTAAATGGCAAAGAACATTTCAGTAATTTACATTTGTGTGTGTAACAGCCTTTGACCTAGTTAGTCGCACTGTGTCGCGACCTAACTAAGTCAGCACAAATTAAGACGCTTAATTGATACACAATACAAATGTTTCTTGCTATACCGAGTATTCCCACAGGACCCCCTTCCAGTGAGGAACGATGTGGATTAGCTTGCTCGGATATAGCTTGGGAAATGTACTCGACGACCGGACCGGGTTGTAGTATGTGCTGGTCGATCGTCCATTTTCTTCGTAGTGAGTGTAGGTTGAGGTTGCTGTTCGCCTCTCACGATATATTCTGGTTTAAGTTTTTGTACAGATATCGATTTGCTTGCGTTAGGAAGTTGAACAATGAACGAATGCTCGCCTCGTTTGAGTACTTTGTATGGCCCATCGTATGAGAATTGTAGTGGTTGTTTCTCGTCGAATCAGAACATATTCGGCCGATCGTAGATCTCCATGTATGAAGGTTTTCTGTTCACCATACCTGCTTTCAGCTACAGGTCGTAGAAGTCTGAAGCGAAGCTGCTGTAGATATGTCTGGGTGGTGGTGTGCGATTGTCGGTTGCCAGAAATTCGCCTGGTAGACGAAGTGGTTTGCCATATAATATTTCGGCTGCTGTAGTCTGGAGATCTTCCTTCCAGGCTGCACGAATTCTCAGAAGAACAGTGGGAAGAATTCTGGTCCAGCTGCTGCCCTGATGGCAAGTTATGGCGGCTTTTAACTGTCAGTGTAGTCGCTCAACCATACCATTAGCTGCGAGGTGGTATGGCGTTGTGTGTATATGCTAAGAGTTTGTTAGACGTGAAAGCTCCTTGAAAAGTTGGGACTCAAACTGTCTACCTTTGTCCGTGGTGATTCTTAGGGGTGTACCATAATGACAGATCCAACCTTCATAGAAAGTTCGTGCGACTTTTGTAGCTTCTTGGTCTGTTATTGGAAAAGCTTCAGGCCCACGTGTAAATCTGTCTACACACGTGAAACAGTAACGGTATCCTTCTGAGGGCGGCGTCACAACTATGTCCATGTGGACGTGGTCGAACTTCTCTGATGGTAGTCCGAATTCGCCCAAGGGTGGAAAAACGTGACGGGTAATTTTTTTGGATTGTTTGTTTTACCAACGTTTCAAATTCTCTCTTGGCTGCAGAGAAACGGTCCGGGACTAAACGTCGTGGTTTGCATGCTACCGGTGGACCGGGGGTAGTGTTGATGTAGTGCCCTGTTGCATGTTTCGAAAAGGTGATCTGGCCGTTGGGTCGAGTTAATGAGGGAAAGTCCTGAAGTGTCTCGTGGTATGGTGAAGTGGTCGGTTTTGTTTCTGTAACGAAGGTTACGGAAGGTTGACTGCAGTTAATTAATTGACCAGAGGTGGTGAGGTGTGTCAGTCGGTCCAAGAGTCGTTGGTTCCTTAAATCTACCAGCAGTTGGTAGTGCGCAAGGAAGTCTGCCCCAATAATTGGTTTGGTGACGTCGGCAATGATGAAACTCCATGAGAAACATCTTCGTAGGCCCAAATTGAGAGACAGAATAATAGTACCATAAGTCGGTATGTTGGTGCCGTTTGCTGCTTGTTGCGTCAACGTGGATTTCTGACGTGGCCCAGGTATTAGTGACTTGGGATACAGGCAGACA
>NW_020440016.1:3231-5340 GCF_000699045.2 Agrilus planipennis
AAGGCCCTCTTCAGCCTGCTTTCAGGAATCGTGGGAATGGGTGGGTGGTGGTTCGGGTGAGAAAGATGAGACGGACGAAATGAAGACAGGAGAGAATGAAAGATTATCTGTGGAATATTATTGCCTCAGCATTTGCCTAGGTGATCCAAGGAAACCACAGAAAAACTTGGACCAAGGCAGACGGACCCTGAATCGAGCCGGCGTCCTCCCGAATGTTAAGCAATGGTCTAAACAATGGTTGGAGACGCACCTCCACTCTTTCCTATCCTGAGTTAATCTACGCATTACTAGAACATTCTGTAGCCACACTGTCGTAGTAATGAGATGTGACTAACAAAAGTTGTGGTTCTGAGAAGAACCGTTTTCCAACGAGGTTGAACACATTGCTGTGTCTATGATGGGCAGCAGCACTGATGCAGCATCCGATGGTTGATACACTTGCGGTATTCAGGGGTTGATACTGTTGCAGTATCCAATGATAGCGAGCCTGGTGTTAGACTAATTTATTTGACTATTTACACACTATTTATACAAAAGTATTTACATAGGATTAAATGGCAAAGAACATTTCAGCAATTTACATTTGTGTGTGTAACAGCCTTTGACCTAGTTAGTCGCACTGTGTCGCGACCTAACTAAGTCAGCACAAATGAAGACGCTTAAGTGATGCACAATACAAATGTTTCTTGCTATACCGAGTATTCCCACACAGATATTGACGGTTCCACCGAAGACCTTCAAAATCTTTTAGAAAACGTAGATGCAATCGATAATGACGATTTACTTAATGCAACTACGACAAATGAAAATACTAATGTGACTCCTTCCTCGACGGTTACAAATAACGGTTCGGCAAATTGTAGTAATGATATAATCCTCAGAACGGACATGAGTATGTAAATACTAAAAACAATTTACCAGAGACCGCATTAAAATAGTTAAAGAGATAGTAGTTCCTAATTGACCACTTGTTTTTCTCGACAATCAGGCTAATAAACAGGTAAATGTCATAAAGTTAGATTTTGCTCATGAAAATCAAATTGATAAGATAATAATGTACTCATCCAAAAATTATGACAACTTGAATACATTCCTGTTGATGAAGTCGAACAATCGGAAATATTTTATAAATTAATTATTATTCTTACCTCTTATGATACCGTACAAACTGACATTTTTATTATAAAAGCAGGTAAAAATACTGAACTTTTAAGTCAAATCGCATATATTGTTAGTAGGTTTAATATTAATAATAGGATAAATGTACTTTGTAAATATTTTAATCCAGTTAATGATGCAAAAAGATGTAACTCGTTTTATACACTCGTACGAAATCTGTCTAAAAGCTAAAACAGTTAGGCGAAATTTTAAGAGTCCGCTCACGTTAGTATCAGTTCCGAATAAATCATTTGAACGAATAAATATAGATTTGATGGATATTTCTATCGAGAGAAGCACCTTCCATGTTCTTATAATGCAAGATCAACTCACTAAATTTGTTCAAGCCTTTCCGCTTAAAGACAAAACAGCTATAGAAATGACTAAAGCTTTAATTAAATCCTTTCCGACCTTCGGTTTTCCCGAACGGCCGCATTCGGATCAAGGTTGCGAATTTTTAAATAAAACACTCCGTAACATAAATTACAGAAAATTGATCATACATTTTCTGTTTCATACAAGCCAAAAAGTAATGGTTCAATAGAAAAATTTCACGTGACTCTTAAAGACACGATTCGTACCTACTTACCTAATGAAAATAATAATGTTGGAAAACAGCGTTAAGGTTCGCGGTATTAAATTATAACACTTCCAAACATAAAGGAACAAAATTTACACTACTAATGAAGCATTATGGGCAGGCTGACATTGATATGATATTATTAAAATATTAGGTCCAAAGAATTTTGAAATTTCCAAGCGCAAACGTAATAGAAATGCAATAGTTAACATCATCATAAGGTCATCAGTCCTAAGACTGATTGGACACGTACCTCCACTCTTTCCTATCCTGAGCTAAACTTCACATTTCCCTAAAACTAGAACAGCCCACATCCTTAACTATTTGCGAACAATAATCTAATCTAGGTCTACCTCTACCCCTCCTAACTC
>NW_020440016.1:8390-9430 GCF_000699045.2 Agrilus planipennis
TCCATGATGTAATCGGCGACCTCTGCTGTTTCATCCAGATTCTTATCGCGCATAGTTGCGATGATGGCTTGAATATTAGGAGGAAGACGACTTGACCAAATGGTTCGCAGTAAATTGTCCGACATAGTGGTTCCGGCCAGACCGCGTAGATGGCACAGAAATTGCGTGGGTTTCCTGTCTCCCAAATCTCCTGGCTCGAGGAGTTGTTTCATCCGTGTTTCTTGGGAGATGCCCAGCCGACGAATGAGTGCTGCCCTGATAGTGGCATATGGATCAGTCGCCGGGGGATTGACAATGATATCACGCACTTCCGCCGCATAGTGAGGGTCAAGGTTGCCTAGTACATACCCAAATTTTGTTGATTCAGACGTAATTCCGTAGGCCTCAAAACTGCGGTCGACCATGCAAAACCAGAGTTCGGGGTCGGAAGGCACGAAGGGCGGCAATTTGACTTCAAGTCGGTCAAGGGACATGGTGAACGGCGGTGTGTTGTGGCAAGGTTGGGCGTTACGTTGCGGCTGGCCTGGGCGGTGTTGTTAGCTTACATTCTGCTTGCCGAGGAGCAGGGCTGCGCTGCTCCACAGGGTGACCAATGTAGTCCTGATGAGGACTGGCCGGTGGAGAATGTGTGACGGCGGCAGATCATCTTCAAAAGGTTCCAGCCGTGGTCACCAATGTAATTTATTATTGTCCATATGTTCCTTGTCGGGGTCACCACTGCAGCCACACTGTCGTAGTAATGAGAGATGTGACTAAAAAAGTTGTGGTTCTGAGAAGAACTGATTTATAAAAGCGTTGGACACATTGCTGTGTCTATGATGAGTGGTAGCACTGGTACAGCATCCGACGGTTGATACACTTCCGGTATTCAAGGGTTGATACTGTTGCAGTATCCAATGATAGCGAGCCTGGTGTTAGACTAATTTATTTGACTATTTACACACTATTTATACAAAAGTATTTACATTGGTTTAAATGGCAAAGAACATTTCAGCAATTTACATTTGTGTGTGTAACTGCCTTTGACCTAGTTAGTCGCA
>NW_020440017.1:0-723 GCF_000699045.2 Agrilus planipennis
GGATACCAAAGATGGGTTCGGTTTTTCTCGCCGAATCATTTCAACAATATTAAATTTCTTATAATTGTTTTTCAGTTCTAGAAAGAAAGTTACACGGAACACTTATATTGTCGAGCATATGATATACGAACGAATGAATGAAAAAGCGAAGTTATGTGCATTGATGAAAAATGCAAGTGTCGCAATTTAAATGTACTATGTAATTCAAAATGTCATTCAAACAGTTCTTGTAAAAATAAGTAATGTACCTATGTAAAGTACTTGAAAGTTCGAAACAACCCCTCGTTTGTATTTAATTGTGGTTGTCAAAAATTAAATCGTTTCTGATAAAGTAAAAAAGGCATGAATTTAAGTTTGCGTTGTACCCTACACTAACTTAAATGTGTAGAAAATAAGTCGAAATTCATTTGTTTAATGAATAACTTTTCGCTTTTTCATTCATTCATTCATATATCATATGCTCGACAATATAAGTGTTCAGTGTAACTTTCTTCCTAGAACTGAAAAACAATTATAAGAAATTTAATATTGTTGAAATAAGTCGGCGAGAAAAACCGAACCCATCTTTGGTATCCAATTATAGTTGTCAATAATTGAATTGTTTCCTAAAAACTGAAAAATGGATTGAAATTCATTTGTTTTATAAGTACAATATAAATCTCATTGTACGCAGGTAGAAAGCGGCAAATAATACAAGTCGAACATTAAGAACGCGTTGTGAGC
>NW_020440017.1:1635-3423 GCF_000699045.2 Agrilus planipennis
TCTACCTCTACTCCTCTTAAGTCCTGTTTCTGTCTCTAATATGTCTCTGACTAGACCTTCATATCTGAGAAGGTATCTTACCAACCTATCTCGCCTATTTTTTATTGACTTATAGACAATAGAGTCTTCTGTTCTTCTATTCTTTCTAATACCTCTTCACCTCCAACCTTCTCTATCTGCGGTTTCCTTATCACTCGCCGGTAACACCACATTTCGGACGCTTCTAACCTTTCCTTTTCCGCCGCGCTCACCGCGTCCACCTAACAAAAAATTTTTAAAAAAATATTTTTTAATTAATCTTCAATTACTATCACTATTATTAATTGATTACTCGCTCACTACTACTTATAACATTCAAACAATCTTCGGTGCACTTATTGTGAAACATAAATATTAATAAAAGTAAAATAAAATTAAACACAATTCTAGATCTTTCAATAAATTTATTATGTACTCGATATATATTTCGGCATAGGCGATTAGAGTACAATTTTACTATTGATAATGAGCTATTCCCTAAAGAAATGTCGACTCATAATAAATTTCGTGAAACATATCAAATTATGTTTAATTTCACTTCAGTCCCTGAAGAAGGTAACCTTGTTACCGAAAAGTGCTTCGGACAACTACAGCGTCGTGTTTCGGCGTTGAGCTATTTTGTTTCTACAACAATCGTCAAAGTTTTTCCAATCTTCATATTTCTATTTTTGTCCATCTTATTGTTCTATATCTTTTCTCCTCTTTCTTTATTTTTAAATGTATTACTTCTTGTATGTATGTTCTTTATATCTGCTTTCATTTCTTGCTGGATATCACCTTGAGCTATTTTTAATTCTTCTTGTCCCATTTTTGTTTCTTCTTACTTCATCTTTATATCTAATTTTACAATCATTATTTGCTCCTCCATTTTTACTTTGGTACCCCCTGGTTGTAACATGCAAAGCATGAAATATTTTAATTTCTTCTTGAGAGTTCTATGATGTGCCTCGAATCTAGCAAAGTCGCTCTTCCTTCTTCACTTTTACAATGATATACAACCTATTAAGGTCATCCACTCTTCGGATTTATTATTCTTTCTTTGTGAGCTTTCTAATGATATATGGTTTGCTGAGAAAACTTATGACCGGTGGTAACTTCTAGAAAATTCAAAGGAACCTTTACTTAACGTCATATTCGTTCTTCGTTTTTCGAGAGGTTTCCAACGGTACATCCTTTACTATTCGCGAACAGTAATCTAATGTAGGTCTACCTCTACCCCTCCTAACTCCTGTTTCTGCCTCTAATATTCTTCTTACCTTCTCTACCCACGATATTTTGATCATCCGCCTATAACACCACATTTCGAACGCTTCTAACCTTTTCTTTTCCGCCGCTCCCACTGTCCATGTTTCGCACCCGTACAATGCCGTGCTCCAAACATACACCTTTAACAACCTTTTTCTAATTTTTAAATTAACCGTTCGCGAGCATAGAAGTGACTTCTTTTTATTAAAGGCGACACGACCCTGCGCTATTCTCTGCTTTATATACCTACTCCTCCTTCCATCCTGACTTATCTGACTTCCTAGGTATCTAAAATTAGCCACTTCTTCTAATTTTTCGTGTCCTGTCTTTATATTCGCCCTTTCCCTACTTTTTCTTCCCTTACATACCAGTATTTTAGTTTTATTTATTTTCATACAGTACTGATCTGTCAGTACCGCTTCCATTTTATTTAAAGCTATCTCTAGGTCCTCCTTGCTAGATGCTAATACTGCTATATCATCTGCAAATCTAAGCATACTAATC
>NW_020440017.1:5724-7948 GCF_000699045.2 Agrilus planipennis
AAGGAGGTAAATGGAAATGTATTATTGTATAGCAGCTGTCCACGCGGACGCATCGATCACTCAAGTAGGAGAGAGACAGATGTCGAACGCTGCCGAACGCGGAGGCCGATTGTGCCTCTTTGTCGCTCTTTCCGCGCTCTCGCTTGCACTTCAAGCCTTAAATGGAACGCCTCATAGCGAGGTAACGCCGCATGAGTCATGTTTTTTCGTGCGCGCAGCCGGCTCCATCGAATTATAAGACGTTGTCACGTCAAAAACTTTAAAATGACTGAATTACCTATAACGTAACCAACAATAAAATGTTTTGAAATATCTAATACAAAGAAGATTGTACTCAACAAATTACATTTAACTCTTGTTCCTGCTTTTCATTTTTATTAGTACAATTTTTTAATCTACAGCGTTTACATCTAATTTTTTGTAATTCAGAAGTTGTCGTGATTGTAGCAATTGAAAGACTTTTAACCATTATAATCTGGATGATTTATGATTAGTCATTCTTTCCTCATCACTTATTTTCTGAATCTAATTATGCAGATTTTCTCTCGCATTTTATCGCGTCAAATGTAATCTTAATATAAGCTCTTCTGTCGCCCTTTATGCTTTCAATACGGTCATCAAATTACTTTTTGTCGATTTTGTATTTGAAAAGTCCGTTTTTTAATATCTTGGTAAATTTTTAATTCACCTTCTACACTTTTATTCATTAATTGATTTATTAAATTGATACTGCAACAGAAGTTAATGTTAAACTGATCATCAAACAAATTCTTCTTATAGTATTCAATGTTTCTGTGGTTGACTGGTTGTAAAATACTTAAAAAACTCCAATGTGCAAATAAGAAATATTTGTATACCTTAGCATTAAGGTAGTTATTATCAAGAAGGCAAACATACTAAAATTGATAATAAAACGAAATGAATTAATCAGAATGTCAGAATTCCCCTGTCAGCCGCATCTTCCAAAACAATTTTTAGGTAGTTAAATTATTGTAAGCCTATTCTAAACAGTTGTTCAGGTTATAAAACTTGATTAAATCAAGTGTTAGTGCTTATCGTCCACCTATCCAATTCCAAGAGCAGTACAAAGATAAATGAATAACGTTAGCAAGATTTTTTAAGTGAAGCACGATTGGATTGAATTAACACAAAAAATAGCTGATACATTAAAGGGTGGTCAACCAGCGAAACGACGTAGGTGGACGATGTAGTCCTTTTGGGGTAGCTTGGAACGACAAGGGGCTGGCCAACCAAATACCACTTGGAAAATGACGAATCAACTCGTTCTGAACCATGGGCATTGAGAAATCTAACAGAGATATAGATACGGCTCTCTGTAGCGGTAGTAAGGGTTCCAACGGCATCAGAATGGACATAGAATAGGCTCGGACCTATCGGTCGTTACCACGGGATGGTGGACTACATAANGTTACTTTTAGGAAATTCGTTTAATAATATATTCATTAATTCACAGGTAACCCATTTAAACTAATAAACTGAACATAGGTAGTTCGGACTTTCTATTAAGCGAGAGAATAATCAGTATTTTAAAATGTAATAACGAGGACAATTTTGGAATAAATTGAAACAATTAAAAGAGTAATTAAATAAAGTCGAGTAACAATGTAACAAGCATTAACATATGTATGAATTCAGAGTACAAAAGAGCTGAACCATTAAATAGTTAAATACAAAACTTTATAAAGTTATCTGGTAAGTAAACATACATACAACGAATTTGACAGAATTTTGTAATGCCCGAGTATGGGTGATTGCAGCTTACTCGTTCGATATAAATTCTGTAACGAATAAAATAAATACATTTTGATGTTGAATTGTTCCATGTATTTTTTAATTTCTATCTAGTATGTATGTATGTAGATCAGACATGTTAAACACAAGGTCGCTTTTGCCCATTGATGACGAAATTATTGATAAAAATTTAAAATTTACTACGGGAGCTAACTAAAATTCAGTGTGATTCCTTAGTGAAATAAATATAAATGTTTAATTAAGATTTTACATTTCTGCATTATCTTGTGTCCATTTTTTAGCACACGTTTGTGCAAACTGCTATATAAACTCCCGAATGATAGTGATAACAGGCGAGCAGGTGCAAGTAATATCAAAATAACTACTGCTCATGAAATTCAACCAAATCTTGAAGAATTTATAACATTCAAACAATCTTCGGTGCACTTATTGTGAAACATAAATATTAATA
>NW_020440018.1:0-6841 GCF_000699045.2 Agrilus planipennis
ATGTATTTCTAAATTTTCCCAGTTTAATATGTGCAATGAAACTCAATTAAAACCAATGCACACGTGCTTATAAAAGGCGAGCAAAAGCAAATAGGAAGATCGAGCAAAAAATGCACTAAAGTACCTATCGAATCCTGGACTTGATAGACATCTTCACCTCATTGTCCGAGGTGTAATGATTATCCTCGAGGTCTGCCTTAAGTAGAGGGAAAAAATGTAAAAAAGGTTAGAGACAGCCGGAAGACATCTATCAACTCTTGCATTCGAGAAAAGCCAAAACATTTTTCAGTGACACAATGAAAAAGCTTGTTGGGAAAAATGTGAAGAGCCGAAATACATGATTTTGAAGCTTAAGGATGTTTGGAAGGTACAATCGGAGACAAGAGTATATAAAATTAGAAATTCGTGATTAATTAGGTTTTGCAGCATATCATGAGGTAAATAAATACTATCTATACTAAAAAAAAGTATACGGTTTGAGAGAAAATTTGGAATTTGACCAAAAACTTTGAATAAAATAGGAAATAACGAATAATATGTAAAATTTTTAACTGACTTTTGGCAGTGAATATGCCTTGATTTCAACTTCGAAACAAAAAAATATTTAGTTTCAATCTCTATTAATAATGAGCGTAAAACTTTTTAATATGTTTAANGTTTATCTGTGGTCTGCATGCACTAGTCAGGTATGTTCATTAATATTAGGTACTACATATTCTAGTGCTAATTAATAGTTGTAATCAAATTTAAACGTGTAAATTTACAATTTTTTAAAATTTCAATAACTTTTTAACGGTTTAGTGAATCGATTTGTAATTTTTACAGAAGTTTTAGAATTGAATGAGTAACGTTCTTCCAAATTTTTATTTGTCTCGTAGCATTTTGACATACCTCTCAAACATCCTTAAGAATTACACTCTTATTTGCTCTTGTTCGCGTGCTACACGCACGTGTGCTTTACTTTTCAGTCTACCCTCTTATAATGATTAAATATTAGCTAGGCAAAACTATAAATAAATAATTGTTTTAGATTAAATTTTAGCAAACGTACATAAATAATTCAAATATATGTATTGGTTCAAATTTTACATTTAATATAGTTGACATGTCTATTCCAAAAACAAGCATAATAACGAAGAAAAATGTGCCTAGATACATAGTTTTTCATATTTTGTGTTGTCTTACACTAGACAGTAAGTTAATATTAGTACATCGTATACAAAAACAGATAGGAAGACAATATGTTAATATTCGTTACACTTTATGATAAGAAATGTTTTGAAAGAGTTGTTTACCAATATTAAAGTTCCAGTTACTTACCATTAACAGGGTTCATAAATATTTTATCTTTGATAGTATACATTGAAGAACGTTGAAAGGAACAGAATTAACAGTTTTGTAGAATTCATTACTATCAAATAGTCAAACATATTAAAACAATATTTACTGAATATGAATAATAACAAACCTATCAAGTGAGTCTTTGTATTATCATTAATAATCTGTAATCTGCAAGATATATATTTTTAAACTAATATTCCAATGAGACTTGCTATAAAAATAGGGTGATTTTTAAATAGAATGGTAAAATTTTATCGAAATCGGTTCTAGCGTTTTGAAGACAGGCAGAAAATTTTCAAGAATCTATTACTACTTACAATTGAATAATATTTTCTATACAAGTATTATGATTACTTAAAAATATATCCATTACCTACTAATTGTAAAAGAAAAGGGTAATGTAATGAAACGATAATGTATTACGAAATGTAATGAATTACTAGTAATCCTGAATACAAATAACCGTTTGAGTTTATAAAAGGAAGTTGATTTGATGTTATAGACAGACTCCTTAAATTTATTTCAGATTCATGAATAATGTAACAAAATTACAACAAGAACATGCTAAACATTTATGCGAGCGACAAGCGCTTCCTAACCTGATTCTTTTAAGAACGACAGATCACAGATTAAACCACTTTTTTGTAGATCTCAGAGGGATGATAGTGTAAAGTATAAAATCCACGCTCTCTATTGGAGCTATAAGTGTTCAATTGTGAGGGTACATGTAAGTTGTGTTGTACCATTTATTTGTATTCTTTCGTTATGTGCCATTCGTATATGTTACCACTAGTAATAAGTAAGCGTTTTTCTTTTATAAGTGTGATAATTGAAAAAAATGTATGCAAATGAAGCAAGTGAACAATGAAATGTAATTTTTTTATCCCTACAGGGCATTTTTTTTGTTATAATTTTTAGTGTTCATAAATAGTACTGCCCTACCAATCGATGAGTCGGAGACTGAACCCACTGACTTAAGTTAGTTGAGCTTACAGAAAATGAATTGTATGACTAAATAGATACGATTGAAAATAGCTGTGTTTCAATTCTTTCCAGTGGTTTCGGCAATGACAGCTAGTAAAGGGGGGCTGTAAGGTGTGGGTATTAGCTGATAAAGCAGGAACTGTTGGAATTTTGAGATATAAACCGGGAAGACAGGAAATGAGACAGAAAAGACTTAGGAGTAAGAGTTGTCAAAAGTTTAGCTGCCCCACTTATAAATAAAAATCATCGACTCTTTTTTGGCAACTTCATTGTTTCGGTGTTACTTATGCATGTTTTAGAAAATACCACAAATGGCGTGGTGCGCGCCATCTGTAGTACGATGCTACATTTGAGGATTACGTATGCTCCAACAAGGTCCATTTAAAAAGATGGATCGGAGCTGTCTGCGACGCGCTGATGAGATCCAAAAAGATCGAAATCGCTATCCGCGTCTGGCAGTTTCGACAGAATACAGACCACTTCGAATTATTTTATTCAATGCAAGATCTTTCGCTAAAATTGGTTATTACTGGTATAATCAGTTCGAACAGAACCTGATAAAATTCTAAAACGAGGAGGATATGAGTGGCAAACAAGTAACAGATATGACCGCAGTAAAATGCCACGATAACAGATCTTCTGATTGCGGAATTAGGAGGAAGGAAAAAATAGAACTATCGCTCAAATACCGTGCCCCATTTCAGTTACCAACTGCATTGGTAAATTTGGCCAAGGGCAAGCATCCGTAAGGTGCTTGATCAACTTTTATCCTTGATCAGCTCCTTAAAGGTTGATTGGCAAAGTCGTAAATGGAGGCATAGAATTTTCACTTCTTCTTTGATACAACATCGGTAAATGCGTTTGCTATTTATAAATTGCATAATAATTCATCCAAACTAAGTCTAAAAGGTTTTCGAAGACGTCTCTGTGAAGTATGATTAACTGAGAGTACGCATCAACCGATACGGGCCCTCGTAGAAGAGCATAATGGCGATGAAGTGTATGCCCCCAAGTCCCCTTACACCTATTAAGGGAAAACAAGAACCTGTTCCCAGTCTTTAATAGAAAGTGAAGTACTAATAATAGAAATGTAAAGAAACGATTTTTCATTGTTTGTTTTTACTTGGTTTGTAGTTGTTTCGCGCTTATATGTGTACGGTGGATTAAAAAATAAACTCGCCATATATTCTTTTCTAAACCACCGATCGTTTTTCTCTTGCTAGGTTTATGTTCTTCTTTTTTTCTTAATAATACGTTTGTTATACCTTTTATTTTTACTCATATTCTTGTACTAGAAAGAGTTAAACGTGTCATGTTTCCAGCTTATTGGTACCTGAAAATTGTGTGCGGATTGAATCCTTTACTTTCGCCTTGTTTAGTGATTCCGAACCTGGGGGTATTCTGTGGGGGTAACAAAGAATCTAATAATAATTAGACTCTAGTCTAGAGTCTAGGCTCTAGATCCTCTACCCCAGTGGTTCCTGATTTCTTAATATCCAAGAACTGGACTGACGATTATCTATATCCGGAAAATATTGCTTCACTGAGTTTATTGTTGCAGATAAATGCCGAAACAGAATTTTCAAATGTGATGTTGTTGGTTCGATATTTACCAATTGTGCATACAGTTGTATAAACAGCGACACATCTACAATTTTATAGTTTTACTATCTAGCTATATTTTATCACAGTGGAATTTCAAAATTATAATTTTAGCACATTTTGGCGAAAATCTGGTGCCAAATATCCTGCTCTAGCTAACATAGTTTTAAAAAATGCCAATACCCTTTGCCACCACCTATTTGTATTTGCTTGTATTGTTTGTATTGATAACATTTTAAGGTCGGGGTAAAATCAGTTTTCCTAATAGATCACAGGGGTAACAATAGTAAAAGGGTTAGGAACCACTGGCCTAGTTGAATAGAGAATTATGAAATTACAGTTTTAAATTTGTCATTCAAAGGCTTTAAAGTTTGTCTGTAGTATTTGTGTCGGCATCAGAGATGTTAAAAGAAGTAAAAAATGATTTGGTTAGGTACTCAATTTATCCTGTGTCTTTTTGACAATGATCTGGTAGTATCTCGGCTGTTTACCCTTGTCTCGCGTTGCGTAGTCGATTTTATTACACCTTGATATTTTGGAACATGTTAAAGTGAACATTCTGAAGAAGAGAACCTTATAACTCTCGAAACATTGAGGAATAATAATAAACTACGTAATAACCAACCTGGAGTGATTAATATGCCTAAACAAGTATTTGATACGTTTTTGTTTTAACGGCATTTTTTTTTCATTTAATTAGCAATAATACAATCGAAAATGCTACGTGCGATTGATGATTATATTAGATTTATATTACACCTGTGCACATGATGTGTAATACTTAAAATGCTTACAAATTAATAATATGTAACACTTTTTACAATAGATAGAAAAAGCAACTGTTGAATTTGTGAAATAAACATTTTTGAAATTACCAACAAGTTATTGAACTTCAACTTTTTGCAATTCTCACTATTTTTGTTGCTATTACACAATTCAAATATATACAGTAACTCACAAACTCTGTTAAATAAAAGAATTTGGTAAACTGATGAGCGCTTTAGGCGAAATATGAAATTTGCTATAGACTTGTATGTTGCTTGCCATTATTAGTTAAACTATAAATGTAAATTTAACTAAAAAGTTATTCCACAAAATTTTTTATACGAATACAAATATCCATGGATATTCGCAATAGCGATCCTTCACATGTTTAATATGGCTTGTATTTTACAGGTCAGTACTTTAATCCCTTTTGGCCAGTATTTAAATATATAGGTTCGGTATTCCTTGGTAGTCAGTATTTAAATCAAGGGGGTCAGTATTTAACTGTAGGCGACCTAACTGGGTAACGAGCAAACTAAATTGTAACCTTACCTAACCAGTATGTAATGGATGTACTGACTAATTAATTTATGTATTGACCACTTAATTGTTGCCTTTTAATATTACATCTCCCCCACTGCAATGGAATTGTAAACAATACATCACCATTAACATATGTATTATGTTAGGAAAAGAAAAGTGTTTTAAAGCGAAATTCAGACTTTTATGATATTTTCTTTAGAAATGAAGATTTATTTATGTAAATAAAGGAAAGATACTTTCTGCTTTGTAATGTTTTAAATGATTCAAATTTCATTTAAACTCAATAAGTATTATTTTTCGAATTATTCAGTCTTTTTCAAGAGTCATGGACTTTGTTTCTGAAAACATTCGGCAACAGTGTGCATTTTTATTAATTAATAAAAACCCGGCCGAAAACCGATATGCCAATGTGTGGGATAAACCGTCTGATTCACAACTGCAAAAGTACAGAGAATTAGAATAGTAGACTGTATTTATCTTTTAATTTTGGAAACATGAAATTAAGAAAATTACATTTAAATAAAGATCCTGAACATTTAAAAATCAATAGAGATGGTCATCATCATCATAAGGTCGTCAGTCCGAAGACTGGTTGGACACGTATTTCCACTCTTTCCTATTCTGAGCTAAACTTCGCATCCTTAACTATTTGCCAACAGTAATCTAACCTAGGTCTATCTCTACCCCTCCTAATTCCTGTTTCTTCCTTTAATATGTCTCTGACTAGACCTTCATGCCTGAGAAGGTGTCCTACTATCCTATCTCACCTATTTTTTTATTGACTTCCATAGAGTCCTCTGTTCTCCTATTCTTTGTAATACCTCTTCATTTCTAACCTTTTCTACCCACGTTATCCTCATCGTTCGCCTATAACACCACATTTCGAAGGCTTCTAACCTTTTGTTTTCCGCCGCTCCCACTGTCCATGTTCCGCACCCGTACAACGCCGCGCTCCAAACATACACCTTTAACAACCTTTTTCGAATTTCTAAATTAACCGTTGGCGAGCATAGAAGCGACTTCTTTTTAGTAAAGGCGACACGGCCCTGCACTATCATCTGCTTTATATCCCTATGCTCCTTCCGTCCTGACTTATCTGACACCAGAATTAAAAAAATGACGGTTATTTTGTTAAATTACCACCAGTTGAAAGGTCTGTTTAATATTAAAATAATATCTAATATCAAAAAAATGTATATAAAAGAACGAGGTGTGTTTTGGTACAAATATTGCTGCTTGCAAAATTAAGTGCATTATTTCAACTTAATCAGACTGAATTTTCTTTACTAAAGAGTGGTAACAAAAGTTTAGGGTCTTCCTTGTAGGTATGCGATATTAATTTGAAATCATTTTTTCCGATTTTTTATTTACCCACTACAAACTATCTCAAATTAATGAGGGAGTTTGTAGTGGGTAAATAAAAAAAATCGGAAAAAATGATTTCAAATTAATATTGCATATTAATCCACTATTAAGTAACTAACAATGTCATAGGAGTTCATTCCTTGTAGGTATGTTCACAGGCAGAAATACCACAATAGATAGGTTTCATTGAAAGTTTGTGATGACTTATTTGTTATTTGCATTTGTTGACTGCATTTCTGAA
>NW_020440019.1:0-1025 GCF_000699045.2 Agrilus planipennis
AAAACCCTGGACCGACGATAAGGGGGACTGCGGGTACAGCTATATAGGGTGTTGAACGATTTTATTAGATTGGGATCTGTTAAATGGGAGGAGCTAAAAAAACATGGCGCTGATTGACCTTTCACAGTTTCCACACCATATCGTGTAACTGGACATTTTTTGAAGTGACATAAAATTATTGGTAGGGAACAAAACCCGGGACCGACGACAAGGGGGACTGCTGGTACAGCTATATAGGGTGTTGAACGATTTTATTAGATTGGGATCTGTTAAATGGGAGGAGCTTAAAAACATGGCGCAGATTGATCTTTCACAGTTCGCACAAATATATCGTGCAACTGTTAATATATTGAAATGATATAAAATTATTAGTATTGGTAAGGAAAAAGTACCCTGGATTGGCTAATCTATTATCGACACCTAACACTATTAATTTCTAATAAACATTTGTTTAATGTAAGTGCTATGCTAGGTGTCACGTAGGTTTCTATACATATTCTTGCAATTAAGCAGTAAAATGAAATAGCATTCAAGGAACTTCAAAAAGGCAATAAAAGTGACCGTTTAATTTATTTTCAAGCAAGTAATAATGACGAGATGAAGGCTGACTTGCAATTACTCAGATTGTTTACCATATTGCGTCAGGAGCAATTTGAAAGGCCCAAGTGCTTCTATTACTTTAATAACTGTATTCGCTTTGTCCATTAGGTGATGCAGGTTTCCCCGAAGACTTAATTAAAATCCGTACTCTTCCATTAAATCAGGCAGATGGCTTATCAAATTTCCACAAGTTAATTGATTAGGAAATATTTTAACCGGTGTAATTAGAAACCAATTCGAGAAACCGTATTTAAAACAATAAGAAGGTATTTATTATTTATTTTGGTATAACAGTGCAGTGTTTTTCCTAATTATTTTTAATGTTTAAAATTATATTAATAAATAGTCACCTCTTCTAAGTAGGGTGAGTCATTTATTTTGATACAATGAAATACATTGATTGGATCTCAAAATTTTTCAAAAAG
>NW_020440019.1:6046-6973 GCF_000699045.2 Agrilus planipennis
CGTATAATCCGTACAGTACTGCACGGAAAAATTGACCATTTTATCCACTACAATTGCATTGCTCAAATGTGCTGTTATTGGTACCATTTACTACTGAAAATATCAACGAGATGTTTATTTATATTTGAAGACATATTAAAGGCTTTAACGCTTGTTTTCGCTCGCACTACTATTCATGATTGAACAAACCTTTTGGCAGGTACTGTATGAAAAAGCATGTTTAATGAACAAGAGTCGAGGGTATAATGAGTTTTTTTCTCCCTACCTACGATTTTGCCAGCGTGCATCCAAGACATTGGAAGGGGTACATCGCTAGAGAAAGTAAATGAAGTATACTAAATGTGAAATTACCTTCAAAATATAAAGTGCAAAATAGGTGTTTTCTTAACAGATTATACAATAAAGTGCTTTTTAGTTTTTATTTTTGTTTATTTATGAAATTATTCTTTTGGTTACTGTAAAGTTCGTAGTGGGTTTGCATAAGGAAAACCAGGTAATATGGTTTCAACGGTGACAATATCAATATAACATACAAAAGGTACGAGAAACTACATAGCAAATACTTAATTGATATTTCAAAAGCTCTTTCCAAATTCATCAATAATTTTATATGTAGACAGTGACAACAACTCCAGCTTTCCGTAACAAGCAAAAATTATGATAATAACTGAATTATTGTCACTAATGGAGTTTCATCAAATCGTATTATCGAATTTTGCATCTATTTATAAGAACACTGTGATGGGATAACTGAAACAGACTCAATTACGTATAGTGAAAATTCAAAGCTTTTCAGGTATAAATAGATTTGATCTTTAGCATAAAACATATAAAATTGAAAACAAATATAGATGCTTTGCATTTTACTTTATTATTTCAAACAGATCACATCTCTATTCAAAACAATATCCGTAATAAGTTATAAAC
>NW_020440020.1:0-1407 GCF_000699045.2 Agrilus planipennis
ATTTCAAACGACGTGAAACCCAAAAATCAAAAGCACAAAATTAAGCTTTTACGAAGTCAGTTACATGTCTTTATGTTCCTCCTCCTAGCAGTTTTTTTATTGTAGAAATTACATTGTCATTAACAAAAACATGATACTTATCTAGGTAAAACCAACAAATTCTAACTACAAGTTGTGAAATGTCCCTTTGTCACAGTAATCATCAGCTTTCAGAGAACTCATTGTCGACTTTCTATACAGTTTCTCGTTAAGTACTTTACTGGGAGATAAAAGCAACAGAGAATGAATTTTCTTCGATAGCAAACAGGCAATCGATGCGATGGCGTGGTGTGACTGGTTGAAAACAATAAAAAAGGACTATTACAGCTCGTCCTAGAGGTGCAAGATACCGACACCGAATCCTGTTGTTCGGCTGCTGTGATAAACGATCCAGATGTTGTATCGTAAAGAGCACCCTCAGGCAGAAAATTAAACAGGTTTTAACCTGGTGCTCATTTCAACAATTTCCTACGAGCTGAAGCTTCACACAAGGGTTTGTTTATGTGTTTCTTTTTTAATTTTGCCGGTTTATAGCGCACATAAAAATTAAATATACCAACCACGTAACCATCCAAACGCAAACAAAAAAACTATAATCCCATCGTGAAACACTGGAGTAAAAAAAAATACTTTTTGAATAAGGAAACGTTTTGTGGATTCCACAGTAAAAAATGCTTTCAAGTTTCTATTTTTTAGTAGTACTTCTACATTTAGTAAGTGCTAAGTCTAGTTTTGAAGGAACTTAAGGATGTTTGGGAGGTATGTCAAAATGCTACGAGACAAATAAAAATTTGGAAGAACGTTCCTTATTCAATTCTAAAACTCCTGTGAAAATTACAAATCGATTCACTAAACCGTTAAAAAGTTATTAAAATTTTAAAAAATTGTAATTTTACACGTCATTTTATGGAGATTCGTTAACCGAACTGATTTTTATTTATATTAACAGAATAAAAGCTACTTTTATAATAAGTAACTTGAACTCACTTTAGCGTAAGGTTACTCAAATTCACTAAATGGTTATCGAGGAAAAAATGAGAAATTAGCTGAAAATCTCGTTTTTACTTGATAATATAATGATTAAATTTATTTTTATTAACAGAAAAAAAGCTACCAGAAATTTCAAACTTTTATAATAAGTAACTTGAACTCTGGAGAATCACTTTAGCGTAAGGTTATTCAAATTCACTAAATGGTTATCCAGGAAAAAATGAAAAATTAGCTGAAAATCTCGTTTTTACTTGATAATATAATGATAATATTTATAATTGTCTGAAATAAATGCAATTTTAAAGTTTTAATTATTATTTAAACATATTAAAAAGTTTTACGCTCATTATTAATAGAGATTGAAACTAAATATTTTTT
>NW_020440020.1:3678-5714 GCF_000699045.2 Agrilus planipennis
ATATATTTCCGAAATCTACGGTCACGTAGGCAAATTCGCAGAAGCACAAATGAGGGTTTATCCCATGCTTAGTATATTGTGCATTGATATTACCGTCAATAACCTCGTTATTGGGAGGGATAATTTGTCGATTTCGGAATCTAGTGTACAAAATTTTAAGTTTGATAGAACAGTTCTTTTGTAGACTCGCTGAGAGTAACTAGACTTTAGTTATTTTCATAATACATTAATAAAAATCAATATTTATAATAAATTAGAATAAGTCGTAGTTGTAAGTTGTACAATAAATTCGTTATATTTACAAGTCGGCATTTCTATGGTCCTTCGAGTTATATATGTGGTACAATTGTACAAAAAGTTCAAATCAATAATTTGAATATTTCGAACGTAAAAAACACTTAATGAAGAATAAAAGGATGAAAAGATGACAATGGGAAGTACGAGGAAAAGGATAGATTACAATGGATTAATGAGGAAAAATAGTTCCAAAAAAGAAAAATGAAGCGAAGAAACAGCAGTACATTACGATATTAATTAAATTGCAAGGAACTCAATAGGAAACAAGAAAAGAAAAATAAAACGTGACAAACGAAAAGAGAGAAGAAATTTTAACACTCGTGGTAAAGTAGTGAAAAGGACTAATGAAAGAATGCACAGAAGAATTTTATGCAAATTAAAAAAACAAAATGTAATTTTTATGTAAAACATTCCATTCAATTTTCTCGGAATATTACCCATTTAATTTCTGATAATTCTACAGACTATTTACGTAAATACAATTACAATTCTAATAAACATGAATACAGGATTAATAAATTGACTGACATTCCTATAATAATTTAAACATGTTTGAAGTATTCAATTTGCTCTGGGCTGACAGTTTTAGATTATTTTCCTTTTTCATCTGAAAATCTCATGTTCCATTCGGAAGGTAAAATCAAAAGAATAAAACGAAACGTATATATACCAGTCTCAGGTGGGCATTTCCGTTAGCGACCGCGCTTTTCCCGCGTTTATATTTATGATGAATAGATCGGCAAGCCGCTTTCGCGTTGATGTTTATGAGAATCGATAGCCGAGTAAGTGTGAGAAGAACGAGTAGGCAGCCGGCGGCATAAAAGAGTGATCGTCCGTCATCTAGCATCACAACATGTCAAGACGACGCCCGCGACGACAACGTTCTTCCTTCTTTTTTATTGCAGCACTGCAACAAATCCTCCCGTTCTGCAGGGGTTGAACAGGTGCAAGCATCAATTGGAAATAAATCGCGAACCAGTTCTTTAAATAAACTTTCAACATGAGTGTCGCATCCGAAGACAGGAGAAAACTGCAAAAACACTTCGTTTGGTAGTATTAGGTAGGTAGGTAGGCCCTTTAGTCATATTTTTCGCTCTTCAGAAGCGTGTGATTGTTCAAACCTGTGTCCGGGAATGTTAAATGATGATCCGGGTCAAAGCACAGTAATGCAATTCGTAACAGTTATTGCATTATTTGTACTAAGCTGCTTAAAATACAAAGCAATGTCTGAAGCCTGTCACAGGCACGTGCAATGTGAATTATTGTCGCTGGACGTGAATTTGTTCGTGCAAGCAATTTTTGCACCAGATGCACTCGTTGCTGAAACGGCATGGCTTAGCGTTACTCTACATGTATACGTACGACACGCCGCCTGTTATACGGAAATATAAAAATTTCATTTAAAATTGCCTTGACGAAGCACATGCCCGGTGTAAAAATAAACACATTACTCTACTCGATCTTGGAGATGTATTTCCATTTCTTTCGAAAAATGTTATTAACCCCATGAGGCATAGGTACTTTTGAGGAAAATTATTTTGGTGAATTTTGTTCAACATTTTTGAAAGAATTACTGTAATAAAATACCACATCCCAATGATGTGGCCAATCGTTTCGTAAGATGTGTTGCATGCTCGGAAATTGTAGAATTTTTAATAAATATTAATAATTATTAAAAATTCTACAATATATTATATTTTTCATAGTTTTTTATTTTTATTATTTTGTCCTGAATCTCT
>NW_020440020.1:7765-8403 GCF_000699045.2 Agrilus planipennis
GATTTTCCTGCTTTTCCATTTTTACGAAAACCACAGAGGCGTCTTGTTCAGCGTGCTGTCAAACCTACACTAGCAAGGAGATCGGGCTGAAACTATAGCTACAAGCTATCCAAGGATGGTACTATAGAATGTCACCTCAAGGTAGGCCTAGTGGCGTCATCTCTTGGTTAGGCCGGAAACTTATCAATCCACCCTCGTAGATACAAAAAAGGTTTTGGTTCAGATAAACGGTGAAGATTTCTGGTAAAACGTTTTATCAGAAAGGTATAATTTATCTACTTTCTGAAAATTAAGCGTCCGACGTCGGTCGCTAAGCCCTCGCAACCGTTACAAAGTGGTTTGTAATCCCGGCAAAATTTAATAACTTTCGGACAAATGAAAATAATCAGGGGTGTTATTTTGTGACAAATAACTTGTTCGCTTTTTGCCGGAATGGAAAATACAAAACCTTTACGTCGGAGGTAAACTTTGGATCCCAGAACGCCCTACTAATGTAAAGTTGTAAAGTTTCGCAACAAAAAAGGAAAGCATTAATTTACTCCAATGAATTGCTGTACGAATTTCATTCATGTCTTAGTATGCACGACACTACAGGGTTAAAATGGTTTTGAGTTGTTACAGATAAAAAAGAAGGTATA
>NW_020440021.1:0-7074 GCF_000699045.2 Agrilus planipennis
TAAGTGTCACGGGTATGTTAGTAAAATAATTGCAAAAAATCATCATCTCATTTTTAGTTACATTTTTATTCTATTTCAATTAGTAGCATACATATCTGAGAATACAACAAACATGCTCAAAATGCCATCACTCCAATAATATGAGAATAATTCACAAGACGAATTCTGATTTGAAGCAGTACACTAGGGGTCACAAATTAGTACACCATTCATGTACTATCTGGAGTATGCTATGGTATTTTTTCTCTAATTCCTTCCTCGAGTTTCCTTCTACAAGGATGAGGAGGTCATCAACATAGGCGATGGATGTTTTTGTATCGTCGACATTGTCTAGCTGCCATAACAGTTGTTTCATTTTTATGCCCCAGAAGAGAGGTCCGTAGATCGACCCTTGCGGACAACCCTTGGACATCTTTTTGGAGACCCGTTCATTGGCGCTGCTGATAATGGCGTAACGGTCTTTGCAATAGTCAACCAGACCTTTTTAAAGCTCCAGTGAACATCTCATGCCCCGAAGTTGTTTGAACAAACTGGTTGGGATGTACTCCATATGGTTGTCTTACGAGGGGAGGGCACGGCTTTGGGGAAACGAATTTGGATTATTTTTGGCATAGCGGTAGCATATCATGTCCAATTCTTATCTGTTAAGTATTAAAGCGCAATACTTAGAAATACCCGAGAAGAATAGATTCAAAGTTTCCCTTGAAGTTGCTAACTAGTTGTAGCGTAAACGTTACTCTGCAGACTCGTATTCCGTATTCACGGGTTCCAGTCTCATTATGTTTAGGTGTTTTTTTTTCGACCTCGAACAGTGCGTCAACTTACTAGGCGATGCTTCCAATGGCGACGTATAAGACGACCTGGATATGCTCGGCGACGATAATATCTGGACGGGCGATAACCTTTCTACCATCGTTACTGCCTTTTCATCATCTTCCCAGTACGGATTCTCACTGTGAATTATCAAAAAACGACTATTAAACGCATCATCTTCATTATACAAAAAATTTGAAATAAATATAATCGGTCCATTAAACGACATAATTTTTGAACTTTGACCTTTCACAGGATGAGCATAGCTCCGTCCCTCAACTAAACGCTTCAAACGATCCAATGAAATTTTGACATGTCAAATTTTTCAAAAACAATCACTTGATGAAAATTTACATCTAAATCCTCAAATGGAAACATACCGNTTTAAAATGGAGTATTTCTAGTCCTAATGCTACCAAAGGATGCAATCTTTTGCAGCGATTGAAGTGTTTTCCGTCTAAGAATCCATTTACCGATCCAATTTGCCAACAGACTACTCTCAACCATAACATTAGTTAAACCACAGTCACTAATCACTTTCCCGATAGCTTTGAAGTAGGCCATCATTATGTGAAACGGTCCTAAATGAATAAATAGAATATCTAATGTAGGTTTTTCTGTAGCTTATATTTGTAGCGCTACTTTAGCTATAGCAAGATCGTAGTTGCTGTAAATCTTCAGCTATTTTTTTACTTTGTTTTATAGTTTCCAAAACGAATGATGTACTGGTTGGCGATGTATTTATTGGAGTTAAGGATGATATAAGCTGTTGGGGACTATCACGATCATTAATCTTGCTATTGAAACCCACCCAAATAGGCACATCAGGTAATTTTAAAGGGTGACTAATCATCCATATGCTGTCAATTTCATAGTTTCTTTGAGAGTCTATACTTATATTCCACATTATCAACCGAAAATTCCAAATCACATGTCATTTAGGGCTTTTTGGGGTATGGCAATTCATCGATACTTATTTCTTCGAAAGTTCTTCTCCTTCCTTTTTTCTTTTATTCGGTGAATTTTTTGCAGTACTTTCACTTGGAGCTTCGGACATATCAGATTCTTCAGTAGCATTTACATCGATATTTTGATATATAATTCCTACTGTGACGTGTAAAGTATCCTTACCACTTGTCGTTTTAACAAAACGGTCAAAATTGTCATATGCCACACCAGTAAAAATCTCTGGCTTTTTTTTTATCTTTTCTGGACATAAGCTAGACTTTTCCATTGACGTAAACGTAGTTTCGGTTTCTAATTCTCCAACGCCTTGATAACTACAATAATACAGTGTTCATACCTATTAATTATAGCAATTATTTTTCGACTGCTTGTTAAGCTTTTTAAAGTCATACCTAACATGATATGCTTTGACGTCTTAACTTGACCATTATGAACTCCAAAAATAACATCTTGGTAAAAAGAACGAACTTGACGAGCACATTTTATGCTATTTTTTCGTTTTTGGTTACATCCACCAAGATGAGTAATGTAAAAGTCAGATAATTCTTGCTCTAGTTTATAGCAAATTATCCAAGGCTGACTCATCTATTGCTTGCAAATATTTTGGGGCTATTATTTTTTTATTACGAGCAGTAAAAAATGGAATATCTTTAGAAAACATTTTCAGAATTTTCTCTTCAAGGTGGTGTGCTGTAAAAGTGGCAGCAATAGAATTGTCTTGACTAATTTTTTCCAATGAATCCATATATAATTCATGTAAATATACCAACAAAAAACAGCGCCCTTTTTTAATCACGTCTTCGTTAATGATTGTACTAATTTCATTAAAAACTATTTGATGATACTCCCGCTGATAATGCCATTCAGTTTTGCTAAAAGCTGCTTTTAATGAAGATAACTTATTATTAAAGTCAACTCGGCATTCTCTACGGTAATAAATTTTAAGCCCAGAAAAATTATCCAATTTATTTAACAAATTTTTATATTCTTCGTGATCTTCAATATTGGATCTGACACTGAATTTAAATACATTGACATCAGCTGTATGAAGCGGAAGTACTTTAATCTCAATTTTTTCTTCTTTTTACTACTAAATATACAAGCTGTTTCATTACTACCAGCAACACCAGTTACACCACCACCAGAATCAGTTGAAATATTTACGTCCTGAGTTACAATATTATTATCACTAACATTCGGTTCAAATACGTTAGAGTCATCTTGAAAAGTTGGAGAATGTGGATTTATTGATTCAGAAATTGGAGTTTGCTGTGATTTCGTGGAAGACTCTGTAGGTGTAGGCTGTAAGTAACTTTCATCTTGCGAAGTTGAAGATTGTGCTTCTCTTGGCTGGGAAAATAAAATTTGTTGAGATGTTGAGGGTTCTGTTGATAAAGACTGTGAATCAGATAGTTTTGGACTCAACTACAGAACTTACTTGTTTCTTTCCCCTTTTATTTTCAGCACTTAAAGATTCAGAAGTAAAATATTTTTTCATGAGACCGGTAAATGCTTTATAACATGCCCTGTGGTAGCCACTGTCAGTATATTAATTAGGAAAAGTTTTTTTATTTGAGATTATGTATTTTTGTCAATTTTAAAATAGTTTGACATTTTCTTAAAGTCTCATCAGAAAATATTATTAAATCGTCACCACTTTTTTGACAAATAAAACAAAATACTAATACTCACTCATGATAATATTTTATAAAAACTAGATCTTATTTATTTTATAAACTGCACGGAAAATAATACAACGTTTACTACGAGTATAACCTTTCACCACAAAACATAACATCAGCGTTGCCAGGTTCAATTGATAGAGTACGTCGCAATTTTGTTGGAGTGTGCGACGTCAAGCAGCTCCGGTCGCTCCCATGAAACACCAACGTCGGCAACGATGTCGATGGAGTCCTTCACGAAGAGGAGTTCCGGGTTCCTCAGACGGCCGTCGGGGTTCCGGAACCTGGATTCGGTTCTAGTTTCCCAGCCCTTTTTTCGAGCAGCATCGACAGGATTCCTACCAGGTGTCGTGTTCGTAATCCGTTCGTAGTGCATCAACAGACACTTGACGAATGTGGCTGGTGGTTTCCACAGCACGACAGCCGGCTCAGCAGCGGAGTTGTTCGAAGAGGAGGCGTTGGTTGTGGAGGCCTCCTACAGTTGGTAAAACCCCAGCTCGAAGATGGATGACCGTGACGTAGGTAGAGCCGTTCCAGAAAGATGGAGGGGAAGGGATCCAGTTGGTGACCTGTGACGGTGAGGAATGTGCGGTCAGTCCGGAGAATGGGGCGGAAGCTTCAAGGCGGTTACCCCAGAAACACCGTTGTTCCCTCTGTGATCCATACGGTTGACACAACCTAGCAAGGCGTTCGGCTAGTTAGTATGAGTATGTGCGGCGAATCCAGGCTGGGAAGGAGTTGTGGATCGTCGCACTGTGTGAGGTTGTGTAGCCATTTGAGGAGTATGACTGGCATGCGAGCTGCGAAACAGGGAAGTCCAAGCCCGCCAGCCTTGATCTCGGCGTACAGGAAGGCCTTACACGATGACGAGGGCAGACGGAGAATCGTCTTCACTGTACGGCGAATACCCTTGTCTTTCGGAAGGAGATAAGTTGTTGACAGTTCCAGTTTTTGCCACGGTTTCAACGGAGCATTCTTGATTCGCTGCAGGGCGGTAGAGATGTCGGTGGGGATGGGCGTTTGGGTTCGACTAGGGTGGAAACGATACCCAAGATACCTGAATAGTTCTTCGGGACTAATTTGGGGAATGGGATCACCGCCAATGTACACACGGCTCTTGGTGGAGGTGTACAGTTTCTGTCTTACCGGTAGTAGATTGTCGCTGAGGTGCGTGCACTTATTGCTGTTTAATTGCATGCCTCTTGCTTGGGAGAAGTGGTCGACCACCCTGACAAGATGTTGTTGATCGTCAAGGGAAGTCGACATGAGAACCAGGTGATCCCCATAGCCCAGGATGCTGTATTTGTTTTCCCGGAAATGAATTCCGGGCTATTGTGGTTTTGAGTCTGTACAAGAGCTCGTCCATAACGGCGTTGAAGAGAAGCGGAGTGATGGGATCCCCTTGTTTGACGCCACGTTCGATGTTTATTGGCGGGGAGGTGTGTTGGCCGCAGGAGATGGTGATAGTACAGCTCGTATGACGGTGTGAGAGTCTGTGTCGAAAGCCTTGTGCAGGTCGAGGGTGGTAATGTGATAGGGCCTGATATATTCCCGTTGGTGTTGGATGAGGGCCACAAGTGACAGCGTTGGCCAGGGTGCCGTCAAGAGGGATGAAGCCTCACTGGGACCTACTGAGAGGAAGGGTGACGAGCGTCTTGGCCACGATACGATGGAAAATTCTGACCAGGAGTGGTGCGACGGAAATGGACCTCCAGTTGTTGATGTTGAAGTTAGCTATCACTTTTGGGATCAAGGTGGTACGGCATTTGCGCAGTGTGGGAGGAGAGGCTCCAGTAAGCAACATAAAGTTGAATAGAAGAGCCAGACGTCGAGTGGGTATATGGTTGACGTCGCGCAGGCGCATACCATCAGGTCCAGCAGTATCAGACATCTTACTAGTTGATTCCAGATGTCCTCTTCGGTGGCGGGAGCAAAGTGAAGATTTTGTGAAGAAGGTTTGACATCTACAGTGAAGGAAGGCCTTTGCCGATGTCGGGCATGCCAAAGATCCGGGAGTAAGCCCCATAAAGGTGATTTGGATGGGAGGTGGTCGGCGGCTGCTCTAGATCAAGACTGTCGATGACCTTTTGGGCAAGCATGACTCTATTGGTTTTGTAGAGCTCCTAGGCTAGTCGGTAGCGGGTGACTCTGGCTCGTCGCTTCGAGTGTTGATGAGCGGGGGCCTTCGGGGGTTGGGGAGTCCAGGACGGTTTCCGCATTGCGGTTTAAATGGAGGAGGGGTTGTAATAGTGTGTTGTCCCCTGCGGTGGTGGCGTCGTCGGACAGCAGCAGTCGTAGGTATTCTACTACTGGGTCATTTACGGTTGTCGTCCGGTGGAGAGTTCGGGAAGGGAGGCGATGAAATTAGCTGCGATGGGCTATTGTCCGGGGCTCGAAGGTCTTCAGGGGCACTCGAGATGAAAGTGTCGGACTCCGGGGTAGCGGGTGTTATTGAAGTGGAGGGTATGAGGGCAGCAAGCTCGGAAGGGTCCTTCCCTGGTTCTGCTTCTTGGAAGTCGGTGCCGATTCGGTCTATCTCTGTTCTGTAACGTTGGGAGCGCCTAGGGTTTTGATGGGTATTACGTCATGGTTGAATTTCTCAGAGATATGCCTTTGTAGTTGTGAAACTTGTCCTCAAAAGCGTAGTTCTTCCAGGACGATGTGATATACTTCCAGGGTTGAGAATCGGCTCTCCTTTCAGCAATCGGATTCTTCAACCTTGGCTTCATACTCGGTGTGGCAAAAGTGTTGACTAAGACCGGTCTTGGTCTTAAATTCCCTATCGCACCATTTACATTGTAGCTCAACGGGAGGGTGGCAGTAATAGCGTTGGTGTTGTTTTAATCTCTCTAAGGATGCGTAACTCTTGCCGCATAAGTCGCAGGTTACAGGTGGAGAAGGTGAAGGGGTATCATTAACAGAGCTGCAGTTACTCCCAGAAGAAGTGTCAATGGCAGGCCTGCAATTGGGCACCGGCAGGTAATCGGCAGGGGAGGAATTCCGTAGAGGACAGTGGAGCTTGATGTGACGTGGAAGACTCCTTTTTAAGGCGAAGGAACGTCCACAAAGATGACAAGTGGAGCGCTCATCAGGCATGGATAGTGACGCATTTGACCGTTCTTCAGGTGTAGTTACACAGTGGCTCGGGGCATTCCCGTTTGGGGTCGTAGCGGGCGGAGCCTTATTTCCGGCCCGTACGTTGGAAAATGCAGCAGAGCACAGATGGCCCGATTTTTTTCCTTCTCGCAACGTTCGATAGAAACGTAGGTGTTTTAGTTAAATAAAAAATATATAGATATATATATATGAAATGGAAATGAAATTATTTATTTACAAAGCATTATCTAAAGAGATAGAACAAACAAAAGAACATACTCACATTCATACTTTAACAATAATATATACAATCAACATTCATTCTACATTTCTTCTAATTCTACATTCTAATAAGCTACATTTAGCTTCAGGAGCTAAATGTAGCTAATTACAGCTAGAGTGGGTAGCTACTGGAGCTAACGGTAGCTACTAGAGCTAAAAGTAGCTACAAGAGCCGAATGGTTCTGAATATTGATTTTTTTTTGTTTTCGGGGAAGAGGGGAAATCTTCAAAAGAC
>NW_020440022.1:0-4293 GCF_000699045.2 Agrilus planipennis
TTAAAAACACCTACCTACATATATGTAATCGCGTTAGTAGCAATACCTAGTAACTTTGCAAATTTTTTTAAAGGTAACATGGCATGAACTTATGAAGATTATGGTAAAAACTAAATGAAAATTATGGTCATAAGGAAGTTGTAGAACTGAAATAATTTTTGTTTTATTATTGTTCAGATTCAGATGTATATCAGGATTCCAATGTCCACTAACTTAAATAGTCGTCGAATAAAATTTTTGGTTCAACTAATTAGAATAATAGCATTTGCCTTCCATTTGTCCTTGATATAACAGCATTTTTCATAAATTTTTACATAAACGTCTAAACATAGAAGCATTAATATAAGGATAGTATTATTAATTCAAGATGAACTTCTTATTAGTAATCAAAAGCTCCATTTTTGTAAGTACAAATGTGAGATTTTTGCAATGAAATGAATATGCATTGGGTTACCTGAGCATAAATTTATTGTCTTTAAATTCTCAAATTCTGAAGGTAGTTTTATTAATAGTTACGCTAAAAGTTTATTTTACACTAATCGATAATTGGTATAACCTCATCTTTCACCATTAATAGTAGTTAATTTTCACTGTAAACCTAACGGTATTATTCGATATTTAATTAAATTTTCAACTTTATTCATAACCATTTTTGTTCTTTGAGGACCTTTTACCAACAAAAAAAAGGAAATAAATTGCCAACGTTGAGGTACAGATGGAAAGTGGTTAATTTTGAATTCTAAGTTGAAAAGTATAAAATATTAATTAAATATGCCATTTTATTTTTAAATCAACGTAATCCGAATTTATCCGAACGCTGTACTGATCAAATTAATGTATTTGATATGCAACAAACCTTTTCTTATCTTATTAAATATTTGTGTACTAATTCTATCATTTATTAGGGATTTTAATTCATAAATTAGTTTATTTTATAAGTTTTCATTTACCTAGTTGATGATTTCATGTACTATTCACAACTCGGCTGGTTTACGATTAATAAACGTATGATACACAAGATTTTAAAGAAAATAGTACCTATTTCTTTGCTAATGAGACATTTTTAAATTTTTGTAGGCTTAAACTCAATGCATTAGTGAATTAATGTTTTGAATTAACTTTACCTACTACAGATAACAGATGACAGCATCAACACCGATGATACGTACTTAATTGCAGAATCGTCGAACCAATGTATAATCATATGACAGCAGCAAGAATTTTTCCTCATTGATTTGAGGTTATCAGTTACAAAGTTCATTCAAAAAATTAATTCACTAATGCAGAGTGTTTATTTGTTTCTGTTTTCTTTTTTAATAAGTAGTTTGAAAAATCTATTAGTAGATTGTAAATTTGTTCTTTTTGTACTTACTTTGTTTAACATTCATTGCTTTGTCACAATAATTTTCTGCTGTTTGAAGAATTATCTCGTTTGTTTCAAAAAGATACATTTAATAACAGTAATGACGGATCGTCAATACTTTTTATAGAGTTACATAATTGTAGTAAGCGTCTGCTTTTTACGGATATGCATAGGTATATAAAGTTGGAAATTATTACAATTATTGTTCATGGAAGTAAATGTATTGTTATGTACTTGCAACGAACGTTAATTATTCAAGTTATTCAGCCGAACTAGAAGCTCATTTGAAATTCAAAGTTGCTAGAAGTGATCACGATCCTTGTAAGATAAAATAAATAACTATTATGTCCACAAGTCTAGTAGGTAATCGTCAATGATATTTTTCTAATTTGCAAGTAAATTGCCGCAAAATATTTATATTTAACATCGAAAAAATGCACCACAGCAAAAAGTTGACTGAAGAATTTTAAAGATCATCTAATTATAGATAAATGATAATACTTGTTTAGATTGTGTTGCTTTTTTTCAATTTTTGGCAAACACTAAAACAACTTTAAAGTTAAAAACACCTACCTACATATATGTAATCGCGTAAAAACATAAACATTTAAATAGTATTAAAAAATAAATTAGTTTGAGAAATATCGGAAAAACAGAAACAGTAATAAATCGAACTTGTACCTATTTTTATTACATTTTCGTTTCAATATCATACTGATTAGGTATCATATTTCAATTAAAGAATTTATTCAATCATTATTCTCTCGCAGACAGCGTCAGGGTTAGGGAGGGGTGAGCAGAGCAAAAGTACCCCTAGCCCAGGTCCTAAAAGTTCAACTCCATCCCGAATGCCTAACTAAATAGAAATCAAAAACAAAAGTCAAAATTTAAACTTATAACTTATCCTACAGGATTGTTTCTTGCAGGAATTGATGAACTGTTTGAAAAATACAAAGAGCTATATGAACACAGGAATCAGTTTGTCCGCTGTTTAGATTATTCCGAGATTATAAAAGGCTATTATTTTGGAAAAATTATCACTTTTTGGGTTTCAGGTCAAAAATTAATTATTTATATGTTTTGGAAAAGTGGGAAAATTTTATTGTATATAATAAATTTAACTGAATAGGATAATTCTCATCTTTAGCCATAATAGGTAAAATGTTGATTTTCCGATGATTTCATTCGTTTCATGATCAGAAAATTTGGAAAATGGGAATGTTTTTTGAGGGTATAAAAGGCTATTATTTTGGAAAAATTGTGACTTTTTGGGTTTCAGGTCAAAAATTAACTATCTAGTGATGTTTTGGAAAAGTGGGAAAATGGGAATATTTTATTGTATATAGTAAATTTAACTGAATAGGATAATTCTCATCCTTAGCTATAATAGGTAAATTGTTGAGTTTCCGATGATTTCTTTCGTTTCATGATCACTAGGTATCATTTCCACAATTTCCTTTCTCCGGAAGATTTTTCCGAAGAAAATTAATGGAAATTCGAATTAGAGAAAATTTATAATAATGTATACGTAACCCCGACTCGAATCTCCAATTCCAAAATTTATTTCGGACGGGTATCTAATCGGTGTGGCATTTCCAAAATCTTCAAAAATNCAGACGTCAAGGTCACAAAATATGTAACAAGAAAATTTTAAGTAAAATTACCTACCAAGGTATTGATTTTTGTTATATAAACAATTTTTCTATAATATGTTAAATTTTCATTGACTACTTTCAAATATTTCGTTCAATGTATAACAAAATTTTCCATGCATACTTAGATGATGGTCTAATTAAAATGACGAAACGTTGCGCTTTATTTCCGCCTCGCCGCTATCTTAGCCATTAATTTCCTTTTACACTTGTACTAATATAAATAAATCAGTGATCGAAGTGTTTAACGTGAAAGAGTGTGGTGGTGATACTCGAATTTGCATTCCGCTTGTTGCCACATTGTAAAATGCTATTTGAGTTTGCCACCTAAACGGTTACATATTCTCACGTAATTGTTATGGTAATTTATGGATTTAGAAGTCTGGGAAATATTTTACACCGTCTTCGTCGGAAGCACGTATACCAGGCAGAATGCCAACAGAGTTCCCATTCGATTCGACGTATGTGGACCGAGTACAGACACGTCAGTCGATTCTATTCTCTCTTTTTCGATACAAAGAATTATAAGAGTTATCGTATACACAAGTGACGTTTAACGTATTCGCTTCCACTACTTACTTCATTAATCACCCATTATTTCCCGCTCAGTCAGTCAGTATAACCGACAGTTATTTAATGAAAATTTTGCGAATTAAACTGCTAATACGAATTTCTTGACAAATGGGAAATTTGTGACAAAATCAATGAATTGTATTGTTGTACTGGTTTACTGTTTGTCCGATATGTTGCTTAATATAGAAAATAAAATTTTCGAAAAGTTTTCTTAGAAATTTTCAAAATTTTGACGTTTATTTTCTTACTTTTTTACAATTAATTTTTAGCTTTTGTCATTTTTCGATCTAAAATGGAAAAAACAGTTAAACACAATTACTATTTCTCTCTCAAATTTTACGAAATCACTTTTTTAAAATTTTGTTTTAATAATTTTCTGAAAAATTTAACTTGTGTTTTAGTTTTTCATCAATTTATATTGATAAAAATACTGTACAAGGGCGAAATTTCCAAATAGATACCTATTTTCGAAAATTACAGAAAATTTTTGGGTTCTAGGAGTAAATATCAATTACTGTTCTTTTTCCCAGCAATTTCAAAGGTCAAACTGAAAAAATCAGTTGTTAATTGTAGAAGCAGCAGAATTTTTATCACGATCTAATATATGGATTTTATTATGTAGAAAAAATGATTTTTTAAAAAATTTTACATTTACATATTTGCTGCTTTTTTTTGTACCTGCTTAGTTGATTTTGTCATATTTAT
>NW_020440022.1:4633-6798 GCF_000699045.2 Agrilus planipennis
TGTATTTTTGATAAAAAATGTATTTTAAAGTTGAGAAATTCATTTATTTATTATTCCTATAGCAGATATTATACCAGTAACTAATTTGTCAAAAATTTTTTATTTTTTTGTTTTTTTTTTTTACTTCTGGTAGAGGTACCAGAACATTTACTTCAAATCAAAGATTTCAAAAAAATTTTCGGTGTAGGTACCTAGACTCACTCTCAACTTCGTTACAAACCCAGTTAATATTAAGAACACTGAAAATAATTCTTTCACGCACTCTTAATATGTGCTCATAAATACTCATATACGTGTAATTTGTAGCAATTACAACATCGACAATTGCGAAACCAAATTCGAGATCACTTCTTTTTCGTTGACCAAAATAAACTCATAAGTAATCACTGATGAGTGCTATTATGATCGCATCGAAATTTTCACCTCCTCTGTCACTTGCACTTCACACAATTCGAAGCACTAGTCCGCGACTTACCTCCAAATCTCTCCGGACGTCGACGGACTCTCGCAGTTATTTCGTCGTGGGTCCTCTTCGTTAACGTGCGGTCACGGTGCTCACTACCTGATGGTCAAAGAAACACTGCCAACGGATAACTCGAGAGTGGAGAATAAGAAGCGGCGAACGATAACACCGCGAAACACACTCGCGCTGGTTGCACTAGGAAGTTGCTAGCGCCAGGCACCGTCGTCCAGAACTCGTAACGATCAAGGAATAAAATTGAAATAAAAACCGAAAGTAACAATAATAACAATTGATTATTATTATTATTATAATTATGAATGGCAATAATAATTTTGCACCATTAATAGTGCAAAGTAATGACGTGGGGTGGTGGTTAGAGTACGCGGATCAGAAGCGGACTCGGCCGCTGCTTCGGTGTGTACCATGTTTAAATAGTGCCGGGAGCGGGGGGGACCCGGTTGCCGTTCTTGGGCAACGAGTTGTCCGTGATTGGCCCGCCCTAGGGTAGAGAAGAAGTCGCCGGAGCGCCGGGTGCTCTCGCGCGACAACGACGCCCCGCGCCGCATCTCACCGAAGAAGCGACGGCGGACGTCGCGTGTCGATTTTGTTTTACTGTTGTTACTACTGGATCGTCTTCGGCGACAGACGTCAAGGTCACGGTCGTCGTCGTCCTCGTGGATACAACAAAAGCGCACGATGAGACCGGCCAAATTTCGGCATGCGAAACTAATCGTTGCACCGCGAAGTCGCACAATTCGACTCGTAAATCTTAAGAATCGTTTGCGTTTTTTTTTTGCATGAACATAATGAAAGGATTACTTCTAAATTGGCAAACTGGCAGGATTCTTGTTTGACTGATTTTTACTACCACAGTATAATTTATATTTGCGTACTTAAAATGTGAAGCTTGTTGTAAGAATTTTTTTATAGGACGAGCGTTAACTGTTGTGTCATTTTGCATTAAACTAAACTTGAGTTTTGAAATATTTGAATATACAAAATCGTATCTTGGCAATCAATATTAAAAAAATGTAACTTCAAAAGTTTTGCATAAGCTTTTATTAAAAAAACAAAACCTAAATTTAATTAGGTGTTTTAATATCCAGATACTTGGATATACAAGTATTTGAAGTTTTAAATAACAAATATTTGGATATTTAAATACATAATTGAAAAGGTTTTTAAAATATTTAAATTTCAGAAGTTTTTTTCGAAATATTTGATTATGGAAATGACGAACTGTGGATATTCAAGTACTTGAATATATAAACAAATCGAATGCAATTCTGAATCCTAAAACAAAACTAGCGGTTGCTGATGTAATTTGTTTTTACTAGTCCTTAAACAAGCAATATTTAAAGGAAAATATTTCAACACTAATTTCAAAATTAATGGGCTGAATAAAATAACATCGATGAGATATAAGATATTCACAGGTATAAATTATATGGTTGTAAAACTATATCAAAATTGTGATTTTGTGATTTGGTAAAAGACAGAGTCCAAGAATTTTTCTTAAGATTTTCATTGCAAAATTTTGTATGCACAATTTTGTTTTGTCGATAAATTTACCACGTTGACCATAGGTTTCTTATTAATTTTCCTGTAATCTATGTGTAAAGTTTTTGTATTTTTAAAAAACTTCAGGTTCAGTAGTTTTGGAATAAGGAGAGAAGAATGGTCAATTTTCACCTATTTTCAT
>NW_020440023.1:0-6815 GCF_000699045.2 Agrilus planipennis
GACTTAATAAGTCCTTGACTAAATTGTGAACATTCCCCCCCTTGCCGTAATGACTTGGGCGGCCCCTGTCACCCTATCAGGATAAAATTGGCACTTAAGAAACAACAAAGATTATTTAGACTTTTCGATTTTTTCTTAAATTTCCTCATTGCTTTCATCACCTACGATTAGGTTCCAACAGACCTAGGCCCTCCTAAAAAATACGTGAGGGGATTCATGGTCGTGGCCTGCAAATACTATAAGTATAGTACGTATGATATGCCGATAATAATAACCCTCTCCTCACACTTACCCCTTCAGTCCATGCTAATGCACACATACATATTACGTGTATGTAATATATAATGTAAGGGTATGTATGTATCGAACGCACACGCAAGTTTCGACTCACATTCTAACACGAACATTGCATCTACATCTCTATCATTAAGTAAGTTATTATTAATATATAAAACTAAAAAAGATTATTAATTAAATTTTAAAACGATACAAAATTACTTTGGTCTGCATAGAATACTATACACCAATAAATATCGNCGTAATCATTATTATTATTATTATTATCACTATTATTGTTGAATAATAATAATAAATAAATAGGGGCGGCTTTTTATTACTTGGCTGATGCCTGTTGCTGATCGGCACCCCCTTTCGACTGCCGACTGTTGGAATGATCCGAATTGTTGTTCATCTTACCCATAACGTTGTCCAACTTCTCCTTTTTGATTATCGTTACGTCAGGACAGTTGGGTAACGATGACGTCGACGTGGACGACTGATTCGCCACCGTCGCAATGGCCGTTGCCGTTACGGACGTGGCCGTTGCCGGAATGCTGGCGACACCACCACCTTTCACGTTGTTCCTGAATGCGACAGGTTGATGTTGTTTGATGATGTGAGTGTCCGGGGGAGCCACCTGATCCGAGTCGTCGTCTGACTCGGCTTCGTCGTATGACTCGCCGACGTGCGGCTGGACACCCGGCATACTCGAGTCGTTGTTCTCCATCTGAGACATGGAGATCAGGTAATTGGACAGTGTCTGGGGGGTTACGTTCAACTGCTCTGCGGCACGGTACAGGGTGATTTCTTTTCGTTTTAATTTCAACAAAATGTCGGTTGGGCCCTGCTCGCTCCAGAAGTCTCTGATCCTAAAATTAAAATTGCTGTTTTTATTAATGAAAAAAAGTAGGAACACTAATATCATTTTATCAGAACTTTCTCAATCTCGTAAATAAGAGAAAAGATGTCGATTTTAACACAATTTTGGTAATAATTTATCTAATTACATTTCTTTTTTGGCTTACTGCATTTATACACTTTTACGTATCATACAAGTTCAGTATTTCCTACATGATAAAAAAATGCAAATAAGTTTTTATAAGAAATTTTATCACCTTTATGTATTAAAAATTACCGAAAGAACTAGAATTGCTATAAAAGAATATAACACGACAATACACACTTCGTTCGTATTGTCTTTTCGCACCGTAACATATAATCCTAAGCAAACAAACAAAAGAAAACTGTTCGAAATCAGACCAAACAATCCTAATAGAGGCAGTGTATCGCCATCTAGTGGGTATTTGCTCCTACTAAATTATTTTATGGGATTATTTGGGAGCATTTGGGGACATTTTCATAACCAAATTCGTTCTTGGTGCACCGAAAATCCCTTATTATACAAATTCCGAAGTCAATCCGATATGCGGTTTTCGGAAATAAGTACAGCTAAAAAAACTAGAACCTTCTCTTTTATCAATAGTAAAAATATCACCGTATTTTATACCTTTTCTTAAAATTGCGTTATTATTAAACATAGGTAATCAAAAACATCAAACAAATTGTAACTTATACTTCGTATGAATTATAATGTTAATCGTCTTACACTTATAATAATAATTAACCTATTAATCGAATCAAAAACCTTTTCTAGAACACTCGAGGTTATTTTAGTTAAAAATAATTAAATTACAAGAAAAAAATAACAAAAACAACAACTATTATGTCATAAACTAGTAGAAAGGACAGTGATTACACATTATTTAAAGACTTCAATGTATTTTATGTTTTAGCAAAATAAAATATGTTTTTTTCTTTGCTTGGGGATCTCAGGAAAAAGGAATTTGTTGTGCAAAACACCAGAAACGTTGAACAATAACTTATATTGTAAAAATGTTATCAAAATTTCCCAAGGTTATTTGTTTTCCATTCCAAACGAAACCTCACAAAGAAAAAACAGGTGAGGTAGGTACGTGAATACTATACATATCATTATTATAAGTGAAATCAAAATTCAACTTTTCCATTCGAAGGTCAATTTTTTGCTATCTACATTGTTGTTTTATTGCATACGTAAGTATCGCTGTTTATTATTTATTTTAAAATAAATATTTTCCTATAATTAATGTATTATTTTTTAAACTATTTACACCTAGAACGCTTTTGAAATATCAGATTTTTACGATTAAATACAAATATAAAAGGGTCATACATTATTTAATTTTGTTTGTAGCAACGACTTCACCGTTTGATTCACTGTTCATCTAGTTTTTAATTGTTACCTACCAATTAAGAACAAGGTACAAAAATTTAATAGAGAAATGTGGCTGACAATTTAGTTCTACTTAATATTAGTCATTCCTATTCATTCAACAATAATCTGTTACCAAAATATTTGCACAATAATACGCCCTGACATCTGTATCCGCAAAAGTTTCGCATTGATTTTTTACAGATGCAGACGTCAAAACTAATGCGGATGTTCCGCGCTTATCACATGAAAGAGTTCTGGCATTACATTTTTAAACACTTTTTTTTATTTTATTCATATGCTTAGTTTTTCTATTTATGATTGAAAATGTTTTAAAAAACACAGTTCCTTGGTCTTATTAGCACTCAAATAGAAAATGATATTTTCTAAAAAAAGATATATAACAAAAACTGTTAATTTCTGACGAAGGTCGTTGGCCTTAATGTAGTGCTGCTAATTTAAGAAAAGAAATGATTTACATAAGTAAGTTTTCGAAATCTTTGTACTTAACAAACTATTTGATAAGATTTTCTTTAATTACAGTAAATAAATAATAAATAAAATGGGTCAAAAACTTTATTTTACTAATTATAAATAATTTTTATCGTCAACCCAAATATGACACAAATTGTTGGAGCATAACGAGTTTAGGTTCAAAAAGCACATTTATTCAAGTTTCACCAGTTTTCATGCAATATCATGTTCTTATCGTTCATGAACCTCGAACAAAATAATAAAAAAAAAAAACTAACTTCTTTATACAGTAACTATATACAACCGGTCAAATGCTGTTCCATGTTTTGTTGATCCATAATTACATTTTTGTTCATAAATATGTTTGTATAAAATACATATACTGAACATGTGCGGACTGCCGACTGTTGGAATGATCCGAATTGTTGTTCATCTTACCCATAACGTTGTCCAACTTCTCCTTTTTGATTATCGTTACGTCAGGACAGTTGGGTAACGATGACGTCGACGTGGACGACTGATTCGCCACCGTCGCAATGGCCGTTGCCGTTACGGACGTGGCCGTTGCCGGAATGCTGGCGACACCACCACCTTTCACGTTGTTCCTGAATGCGACAGGTTGATGTTGTTTGATGATGTGAGTGTCCGGGGGAGCCACCTGATCCGAGTCGTCGTCTGACTCGGCTTCGTCGTATGACTCGCCGACGTGCGGCTGGACACCCGGCATACTCGAGTCGTTGTTCTCCATCTGAGACATGGAGATCAGGTAATTGGACAGTGTCTGGGGGGTTACGTTCAACTGCTCTGCGGCACGGTACAGGGTGATTTCTTTTCGTTTTAATTTCAACAAAATGTCGGTTGGGCCCTGCTCGCTCCAGAAGTCTCTGATCCTAAAATTAAAATTGCTGTTTTTATTAATGAAAAAAAGTAGGAACACTAATATCATTTTATCAGAACTTTCTCAATCTCGTAAATAAGAGAAAAGATGTCGATTTTAACACAATTTTGGTAATAATTTATCTAATTACATTTCTTTTTTGGCTTACTGCATTTATACACTTTTACGTATCATACAAGTTCAGTATTTCCTACATGATAAAAAAATGCAAATAAGTTTTTATAAGAAATTTTATCACCTTTATGTATTAAAAATTACCGAAAGAACTAGAATTGCTATAAAAGAATATAACACGACAATACACACTTCGTTCGTATTGTCTTTTCGCACCGTAACATATAATCCTAAGCAAACAAACAAAAGAAAACTGTTCGAAATCAGACCAAACAATCCTAATAGAGGCAGTGTATCGCCATCTAGTGGGTATTTGCTCCTACTAAATTATTTTATGGGATTATTTGGGAGCATTTGGGGACATTTTCATAACCAAATTCGTTCTTGGTGCACCGAAAATCCCTTATTATACAAATTCCGAAGTCAATCCGATATGCGGTTTNTGTCATATTTTATCGCTGCTGTAATAAATGTAATACGTACACACTTAAATTCAGGACACTAGTGATGATAATAAATACAGTAAAAAAAAAATCCCACCGCGAGGCCTCAAATTAAAAAGCATGAAATAAATATTAATTAACACATGTTCTGATGAAAAACAGTAATAACATTTAATCGATACCAATTTAAAAAATATTTTTAAAAAATTTTCCAATATGTTATAATCTTCAGATAAACTGAAACAATATGAATTAATACGCGAAAAGGTTTAAAAACCCCATACTTAATTGTCAAATAGGAAGCAAAAAATTACAAAAATACCAATGATGTTATCTGTTAAAGCAAGAAATCCTGTTCCTGTATCCATTTAACTTGCATACTCAACTCAGTCAAAATCAAGAACGTGATAAAATACACGTTATTAATCAATAAACTGTTTAAATGTATTTTTGATTTCTTATGACCTTTATTTACTCAAACATTTCCATAAGTGTCGTTTATTAATTGATAACCATTAAAACAGCCATAAGCAAACCTTCAGAGAGTTTAAGGGAGGGGGAGGGCGTAATTCACCAAGTAACCTTTTAATAGGAGGGTATACGTAAAAATTAGAATGCTGCTACAATTATATACGTTTAAACTATCTATATTAAAAAAAAGGAAATACGGTTTGAGAGAAATTTTGGAATTTGACCAAAAACTGAATAAAATAAGAAATAACGAATAATATGGAAAATTTTTAACTGACTTTTGGAAGTGAATATGCCTTGATTTCAACTTCGAATCAAAAAAATATTTAGTTTCAGTCTGTATTAATAATGAGCGTAAAACATTTTAGTACGTTTAAATAATAATTAACACTTTAAAATTGCATTTATTTCAGACAATTATAAATATTATCATTATATTATCAAGTAAAAACGAGATTTTCAGCTAACTTTTCATTTTTTCTTCGATAACCATTTAGTGAATTTGAATAACCTTACGCTAAAGTGATTCTCCAGAGTTCAAGTTACTTATTATAAAAGTTTGAAATTTCTGGTAGCTTTTTTTCTGTTAATAAAAATAAATTTAATCTGTTCGGTTAACGAATAAAATGAGGAACGTTCTTCCAAATGTTTATTTCTCTCGTAGCATTTTGACATATCTCCCAAACATCCATAAGTGCTCATTCGATAATATTAACTTCAAACCCTATAAAAATATGTGCTCTATAAAACGATCCCTTATCAAACTGTTCCTGATTTGTGTATCTATCTGACTAAAGTTAATAAGAGTTGCGAATTATCCGATTGGAAAATCCCTCCTTTCTAATTTGCGTTAAGTTATTTATTGACGGCCCCTTCATTTTAAATAAAAATTTTATAAAAAAAAAACGCATTTCGTAAACTACGTCAAAATCTCGACACACGTGGACGCCCTGTCACTATCGAGATAAAAATTTAATTTGTCTGTTTTATTTTAGATTTAAAAAAATCTAATTCAGATACCACTTTTTGAAAATTTTATCAGTTATACTGTGTTATATGGTTTTCGGAAATAAGTACAGCTAAAAAAACTAGAACCTTCTCTTTTATCAATAGTAAAAATATCACCGTATTTTATACCTTTTCTTAAAATTGCGTTATTATTAAACATAGGTAATCAAAAACATCAAACAAATTGTAACTTATACTTCGTATGAATTATAATGTTAATCGTCTTACACTTATAATAATANACAAATTTAAAAATCCTTCCTGATAAAATCAGACGAATTATTGAAAGTCAAGCGAAACTGACTAAATTTTTAATCCTTATATCATCGTGAACGTTAACACAGATTAACAAAAAACCTAAATAAAAATTTGTTATTTGTAACAAAATCGGATAATTTTATTAGGATTAGCTAGTTGAATCCTTTCAATCATGGCGATCCTCCATATCATAACCTGACTTAAACCCTCAGTTATAACACGTCATCCACTTTACATATACCAATCAGAGGCACCTTTCCAACCCTAAATTAACCTATTAATACATCTAAATCAAGAAATTCTGTCTCACCTAAATCAATGGTGCATGGCACTCAAAATGAAAACGTAACTTAATACGTACCACTTAACCCTTATTGCTTAGTCCACCCAAGGCAATCAAGAAATCTTCTTTTCACCAAAACCTAACACAAACCCATAGTGCATATAATTTCACACACGTCAACCACGAAAACCTTTCCATAACCTAACTTAACCTAAATCAATACCTACTGCACAGCACTTCACGCATGTCAATCCGATAAGTCTTTCCCGCCATAACCTAAACTGGTGCATACCACGTAACAATGAATTTTATTATTTACTTTATTTATAATCATTA
>NW_020440024.1:0-1182 GCF_000699045.2 Agrilus planipennis
ATGTTTACTTAATTTTAGCTTAATATTTAATATTCCCAAGATAATGATTATTAAAGTTGCTATACAGGGTGAACACAAATTGAGTTGGTATCTAATAGCTTCGTCACTGCGGTCTTCGGATCTAAACCTATTTGGAAATACGTGAAGATATTTACCGATTCAATGGGAAAGCTTAATAATATCAACTATCTAAAAGATTGATGCAGTATTTTATGAGATGAAAAATAATATCGGGAACTACAACTTGAAACGAGAGTTCCGACTGAGGATTCAGTAATATATAGTTGGTACGATCAAAATTGGCAAATTCTGCAATAAATTATCTGTGAGAAAGAACTTATCTTCTTTCTTGTTTCCACTTGGGACGATAGTCATTTGCTGCGTTTTGAACACGCCTTTGTTAAGTTAGAAAATACTTAATGAGTATTAGGTAGTACAGACAAAGTGAATAGATATAACCGAATAATATTAAAAAAAAGGTTTTGGGGGTTTCCGCAAATACTGGTGAAGGGGCAGTCCGTTTCTGGAATCGTGGGAATGGGTGGGTGATGGTTCGGGTGAGAAAGATGAGACGGATGAAATGAAGACAGAAGAGAATGAAAGATTATCTGTGAAATATTAATTCTTCAGCATTTGCATGAGTGATCCAAGAAAACCACAAAAAAACATGGACCAAGGTAGACGAATCCAGAATCGAATCGGCGTCCTCCCGAATGCTAAGCAATGGTCTAAATCTCTAGGTCATACCGTTTGGTAAATAATAGTAAGCGGTGCAGCGGTTAAGGGTTGCTTTGGTACGCAAAAGAACAGGGTCGGCTTTGTAACTGCCTGGTTAGAATTATAAGTTTAAACAAGTCTCTTTGCTTTCTTAAATTCCTGAGAATGTTGAACTCCGAAAGAAGAAAATAAATACGATAGTTTGATAGTTTTATTGTGGACTCTGCCATTTTGAACGTCTCAACTATATACGAGGGTGGATTGATAAGTTTCCGGCCTGACCAAGAAAAACAAGGTTTTTAAAAAATTTTTTTTTTTATTTCTCAACATAATCTCCTCCAAGGCTGATACATTTCTCATAGCGGTGTTCCAGTCTATTAATGCCATCTCTATAGACTGATTCGTCAAGCTCCTCAAAATAACCATTTACAGCTTCGATTACTTCTTCATTGTCCGCAAATCTCT
>NW_020440024.1:1532-6872 GCF_000699045.2 Agrilus planipennis
GCTGATCGTAGAAAAATTCACCTTCAGTAGGTCGGAATCAGCTGCTTTTTGGGGTGATGTTATTGTTTATGTTTGGTATTAAGTTACGGATCAGCCGAAGAAAATGCACTCGCGTTAAGGTCCATTAGATGACTGAACATGTTAGAAAAACTACGTACCTATCACAATCGAAAATCCCATGATCGTAAACTGAAGTGGACCTAATGTAGCCCATGACGTCGAGTATTATGTTATTTTAAATAGAAAAGAAATTTTAACGATTACGGAATATTTAAAAGCGGTGCACAAACAACCTTCACCACTCAGCGTTTGGTAAAAGTTTGAAACATAACGTACTAGTGTACGAAAACAAATGTATGTGTTATGGTTGTAAAAGTAGAGACAAGATGCAGACCTACTTTGACCATTCACATGTGTTAAACGTTAGTTTTGCCTGGCAGGGCTCATTAACCCCACGTGGGCTAATACAAGGATGTGTCCAGAAGGACCAAGTTGGTTATTTTGTTTTCATTAAATGTAAAAAGCTAAATATTGATATAATCTCGTATAATTACACTACTGGAAGTGACTGGAATAAATACACATAATGTCGTAGTTTCTAAACGGTTGTTCAGTTCGCTTTGGATTGTTGTGGAATTTACTTGTTTGTTAGTGTTAGTTTATTTATTTAGTGTTCATTTGATAAAAGACTGTTACAATAAGGACAATTAGTAGTGTGATAGTGCATTCTAGTAGGGTTCTTATTCAACCGTCAGTTGGTGGTGAGTTACATTACCAATGCCTATCCTATAATTCCAAATATTCCCGGTATCTGGGCCAAAATTCGCAGGAACTGGGTACGCAGCTGTCAGTGTTGCATTGAAGCGAATGGCGGACAATTTCAACATTTTTTATAAAAGGTACGCTTTTCTTTTTCACTTTTACCTTTTTTTTACAAGGTGGAAGTGCATTCGGCTTCTTCCCAGCAGGTACTTGTTATATTCACACTAGATCAGCTGAGAGATGTTAGTCGTCTAGATCCAGGCCCGTAATGAAACAAATTGTACGTTCAAATTTACAAAGACGATTTGCGAGCTCAATTGTCACTGGATTGAAAAATTGTTTAACACTTTTTTGTTGTATTTTGTGTCAGGAAGCCATGTTTTTTTTTAATTATTATTAATGGGACACCCTGTATGTACAAAACAAACCCAACACAATTTAAAAGAATAAATAATTGAAAGTTGTTATTATATTTGAATGATGTTTGTTTAAATATTTTAAATATTTATTTATATTCTTACATCTACAAAATAATTGTTTTTTGATCTTATAATATTACCCTGCAGAAGCCTTTCTACTTTAAGGCGAAACGTTAGTGTGCGTGCATTTTAATTAAAACTTTAACGCTAGAATTGCTCGTCTATTTTATTTAACTTTAATTATTCTACCTATTCAATTGTTTTTACATTGTGATTACAATCCTGTGACGTTCATAATTTAAAATGTGGTTCGTTCAGAGTGGTTCAATTTTTCATTATAAGTCTGTTGCTCATAAAATTGTTACGTTATTGATAATAATAAATAATGAATTGAATTTGCTGAATTAAACTCTAGAGCACAAACAGGATTAGTGTTTTAATTAAATTCCAAGCTCAATAATCGTTTATGTCTAGAAATACATAAAATATTACGTTTTGTTATGTATCTACGTATTTATGATTTTATCAAAAAATCCCTTATGCAAAGTTGTCACAATTTATATACAAAAGCATTTTTGTGTGTATTTCGAGCAGGTGTGCTTTTCATATAATATTCAGGGCCATTGTTGTAGCATTAATTGCTTTTGAAGTTCATGATCCATTCATTTTTATTGTCTGTCGCGCATAATTATTTTTATTAATTGAAAAAAAACTTTTGGGTGTTTCATTCCCACCAGCCAGTAATCCTGGTGGGCGGGCAGTCCCTCCGGACTACTCCGGAAGCTAGGGCGGAAGGCCTTCTTCAGCCTCCTTTCAGGAATCGTGGGAATGTCCCCTATCATTTCTATTGCCTAATCCAAATGAAACCACTTTGGCTTCACCTATTACTGCGTTGAAATCTCCTACAACTATTAGGTTTTCCTATCCTTTCACTAAACATAACACGTCTTCTATATCTGCATAAACTGCTTCTACGTCTTCATCACTGTAAGATGATGTAGGCATGTAGACCTGCACTAATACCGTTTTAGCGCCTTTAATAAAAGCACTAATAATTTTTGTACCAAAAGGAACGTAACACAAAACAAAACACAACACAAATGAAGAATATATACAAAAGTTTAATAAGACTGAACAACACTCAAAAACAACATAAGAACAACAACAAATAATAACAATATAAAACACTTACGAATTATCAAGAGGTAGACTGGTTACTGGTTACTGAACACTGGTTAATAAGTAGGAAATTTGAAGGGTATTTATACAACAGGATTGTTAGTAAATAGAGGGAGAACATTCTAGAAGGAAAAGTATTAACAGAACATGTACAGACTAGTTGAAATTGAATAGAATAGAATTCGAAGAAAAAGTAAGCGAGGGAAAGCCAGCTATTAATAAGGGTTGTTAAATAGGTATCGAAGACGATGAAATTCTAGGTAAAGATAGCGATAGCGGAACAATAGAATTTAGTTTGAAAAGAAACAAAGGCATGCACAAGATAAGAAGCGAAAGGTTTACAATATTTACACATGTACAAAAATATGAAAAATTAATATACAAAAATATATATCCAAAATTGTACGTTTTAGTTTTTGTATTCGCCACACCGTTCTTACAGACTTTGAGTTTAATTTAACCATAACTATCCTATCGCTTTTTTGTAAATAACTTTCTACACTTTGCCCTACTTTCCTACGCATTACAATTGCTACCCCCGAATTACCTTCAACCGATCCTGTATGTATTACTCTAAATTCCCCACTCCAGAAGTCTCCAGCTTCGGGCCAATGGACTTCACTAATACCTACTATATCTAGTTCTAATCGATCCATCTCTACTTTTAAATTGTATAATTTTCCTACTTGCCTCATTGTCCTATTGATGACACCCCCGAGGCAGTCCCCGCCCGGACATTCGAATGGGGGACTAGTTTACGTCCGGAGTGCTTTACCCCAGAAGACGCCATCATTTAAATTTGTGTTAGTACATTTTACTCGGGATCATAATGTGATGGTTTCCCGTTGCTTTCCACATCACAGTATTGTGCATCAGAGTGCCATACCGATCCTCGTGATCTCTGCCACCCTGAGTACTGAAAGAGCTGCTGCCCTCTTTCAGGGACTTGTCTTAGTCTGGTTTCTCTTTAAGAACCCCTCCATTATGGTTGAACCTATGGTCCGGCTCCCTAAATCATCGAAACTCGCAACACACATTGTGTACATCTATATATATTCGGAACCTAAAAGAACGGTGAGTGGGGCCTCTAATAAGGAATACGTTAGATTGCTCTAAAGCAGGTAAACACATTCCAATGTTGCCGGAAAGAAACCGATTCCGAATTTACGTTATAGTCATCTAGGTTCACAATTAGCACTAATTAAATTTGTGGATTTGCATAACGTAAAATATAATGTTAATAAGGCAATTTTATAAACTTAAAGCCATTACGCAAACATGTTTTCTTTTCGACTTGTTCATGTTGGTACTATGTTTTTGCGAATTATTAATTAAATATTGACTACCAAACGATAATTATAATATATTTTCGGGCCGACTAACATCATACTTTTATTAGTTAACGCCAAAAGTTCGCACTCGACTACTATTTGCTTACAAACCAATTACAAACGGTTAGCAATATATCGATTTTGTAGGTTAACATCAAATAGGCATTGGCCTGTCTAAATACCAGCTCGATGTTGCTAAGTGTTTCATTACTTGATGCTTTGAATAACGAAGGGCGATAACATAACTCACCCATCAACCTAGTGAGTGTTCTCGATCATTCACGACTCATTATCTGATGTATCTTTTATGCATAGTTCTGACGCTCCTACGTTGTGGCCCCATCGTGAGATACATTCTGCCGTGACTCAAGATGCTACCTTTCAAATATTACGGAATGTTGATCAGGCGTAGTGTATATGCCAATTTGTGCAGTGAGTGGGCTTACAAATGACAATTAAAAAAGATAAGAGGAACATTCTTGAAGTTTGGAAAATAAGTGCTTTATTTGGCTTGATAATACTTTATATCTAATGAAAGACTCTAAATAGAAAAGCACTTACAGAATGAAGGTTAAATTTTACTTTCTATTATGTGACTGTTATCATTGTAAATTACTTAAGATATTGTTAAAAAAATACACGTGTAAGTTTTTATCTAATGTGTCGCTATGCAGTAAATACGTATTCAAAAATAAACCTAGAAAAATCCTGTGAGACACATAAATCTGTAGTCATTCGAACGCCCACTAACACAGACAAATGTACACAAAATACCCAATTATGTATTAGCTGATGTCGTCAATTCCAGTTGACTTTTTGTTAGATAAACAAGAAAATTAATTTGTTGCATTTTAACAAACTAGATATTAAATGATTGTTAACGGAATAGAGATTAAAACTGTATTTCTATCAGTAACTGTGTCAATTAGCCTCTACTTTCTTGCAGTTTAACCCTTGGTGTGGTCTCTGGGAAGAGTTTACGTGAACTTCCGTAAATTTTTCGAGCAAGTATAAAATCGGGAAAAAAATCGAATAAGAATTCGGAAATTGTTTTCTCTTAGGATATAAAACTAACTGAATAGTGATGAGCAAAGCAAGANTGGTTACTGGACACTGGTTAATAAGTAGGAAATTTGAAGGGTATTTATACAACAGGATTGTTAGTAAATAGAGGGAGAACATTCTAGAAGGAAAAGTATTAACAGAACATGTACAGACTAGTTGAAATTGAATAGAATAGAATTCGAAGAAAAAGTAAGCGAGGGAAAGCCAGCTATTAATAAGGGTTGTTAAATAGGTATCGAAGACGATGAAATTCTAGGTAAAGATAGCGATAGCGGAACAATAGAATTTAGTTTGAAAAGAAACAAAGGCATGCACAAGATAAGAAGCGAAAGGTTTACAATATTTACACATGTACAAAAATATGAAAAATTAATATACAAAAATATATATCCAAAATTGTACGTTTTAGTTTTTGTATTCGCCACACCGTTCTTACAGACTTTGAGTTTAATTTAACCATAACTATCCTATCGCTTTTTTGTAAATAACTTTCTACACTTTGCCCTACTTTCCTACGCATTACAATTGCTACACCTGAATTACCTTCTACCGATCCTGTATGTATTACTCTAAATTCCCCACTC
>NW_020440025.1:0-6796 GCF_000699045.2 Agrilus planipennis
TAGGACATCCACTGAGTACAGAATCCATTCGCAAATCAGGTCAAAGGATCAATATTAACTATGTCGGAATATGAGATTTTGATCAATATTAAAAATCCATCTTTAAGACAGAAATGCGAATCGGTTAAAATAAAATAATTCGAAGTGATTTGAATTCTGTCGGAACAGCCAGACGCGGATCGCAATTTCGATCTTTTCGGATCTCATCAGCGCGTCGCAGACAGAACACAGACCAACTTTTACCTTTTGACATTTCAAGCAATAACATTGTTGAAGACTCCCTTAAGTCTTTTTACAAAATAATAACCCTCAGAGGTGGAATATTTATTTCAAATTCAAATGGGACCCGCTTTGAGGTGTAACATATCCAATAAAAAAATATTCATTAAAATCAGTTCACAACTTGACGATCAAATTGCGTAGCATACTCACAAAAAAAAATACGTTTACCTCTTCTATATCCATACAAAATATCTACCAAACAAATAAAATTAAAATTTTTTTTTGAAAAATGAAACCATTTCATCAGTATTTTCTTATGACGTTGTCACGTTCAACTATCGTCAGTAAACCGACTTTACAGACAACCGATTTTTTTTGCGGTGGTTGTCCGCGACATTGTCCTAACCGTAACTCGTCGGTAGCAGCCACTATTTTCAAAGAATATTTTCTTGGTTTTTGTTTCTTTTGATTTACAGTGAAACAAGAGAAAGAGATAAAATCGATGCTCACTTGAAACGCTTGCTTTTTATCTTTTCATTACTTCCTTGACCGTATTGTACCACATACATCTGTACGTCTCTTTAATGAGATGATTTTTAAACAAAATTGTAATGTATTAATGTGAATTAACTTTCACCACTACAGATAACCGCAAATCAACGTAGAAAAGTTGTCGCTGCTCTCACGTCCTCGTCGGGAACCGAACCCGGCTCCTTGGTTTTACGCATCATTGTTCTGTCACTAAGCTACGGAAGGTGACAAAAATTGATCTAAAATTTCATTGTTAATGTAGGGATATAACGTTAACGTTAACGAATATAACGATTTATTAAAAGAAACAAGTTATAAAATGAATAAGATTAACTTAACAGAACATGGAAGTTTTACATGAATGAGCCAAGCCCTCACAACGTCTAACTTTTTCGAGGGTTATTCTTCGACTCCCGATTCCGTTCTTTTTAAAATTGTACAGTAATCGGTACTTCTTGACCGTCCCAGAGATCTTTTTCTTTAAGCAAAGTTAATAAACTTTATGACAGGGTTGCGTCCGATGACCTGGCTGCTACATGTACATTTTCTTAAATATAAGTAAATAATTCTTATGACTATAACAACATAAAATTTAAACATTAAGAACTAACTTATTCTAAGTCACGTCTGCATACTACATTAATAATAATTATATAATATTGGTTCTGTGTCCTCGGTAGTTAGGCAAGATCGTCGTTGTTGCCGCTGTCACCTCTCGTAGCTTAGTGGTAGAGCAACGGTGCGTAAACCCAGAGACCGGGTTCGATTCCCGGTGAAGGCCTAACAGCAGCAACAACTTTTCTTAAAATTGTAATGCTTTTTTTTTAATCATTTTTATCTAATATTTTGGATGGACTTCCCCACCCACAGTGATACCGCATGAGTAGTTTTCCTTATATTAATTGTCAGGTAGCCTTTTACTTCTTGAGGGGTAGGTCGTGATCCTCAAGACCCACTCCCTTCATTTATATGCGGCTGTAGTCGATGTTAATAACGTCGATGCTTTGGTTCTTACAACTTTCAAATTCATGAAGATTCTAAACTTTTTGCGTTACAAGTGGACACTGAAGATATTCCACTTGTGTTACGGCTTAATAATCTTGTTAAAAAATGCTTAGGAGAGTTCCTCATCGAAAGCTTCTTTAAAAGACCGTGACGCTAGTGGCTTTGAATACCAATTATCCGACACCGAGATGCAGCTTAACTTGCCAGTAAAGTGCAAACACCAATCGATTTTAAGATTGGAGGCCTTCCTAAAAGTTGTATACAGGTAGCGTAAAATGTTCACCGAATATACTGTTCGTTTCAAGAAGTCAGAGACATGCCTCTTCCCTTTATTAGGATGCGCCGTAGCATAATTCCAAATTCAATCATATTTGTCTGCGGAGCTCATTTCTTCGCCGATCATCGAGCGAGAACTAGACAAAAGTGTACAGTACCATTTGCAAAATTATTCAAACTGCCTCGTTGAAATTTAGGAATATGCTTTATTTAAAAGCATATTTAGCCAAAAATAATAACAAGTGAATTAACTTAACGTTCTACACACCTATAAAACTTTTACTTTGTTTTCTATTGTTAATTTATATACATTTTTGTTTTAAGAAATTGCTAAACATTTTCGTCTAGTACTGTACAGTTCTAGCCGATCTCCTAAGGCCGCCCATCGAGAGCTCTGCTCGTTCAAGCTTGTTCCACCTATTTCTGTCTTGCTCACGCCTAGTGTGTATTCTTTCTATCTTCGCGCAGATTTCTTCAAGGTCACAATTCAAACAAATTGAAATAAGACTGTATAAGGCCGACCCTGATCTTTTGGGTACCGCTGCACCGCTTACTATTACTATTTGGTTTTATCTTTTCATTTTGTCTGTACTCCTCATGAGGCATTTCTTAACTTAACAAGGGTGCGTTCAAAACTCGGCAAATGATTGCAGTCCCAAGTGAAAACAAGAAAGAAGATACGTCCACTATCACAGATAATTTACTGCGGACTTTGCCAATTTTGTTCGCTCCAACTATACGTACGTGTGCCCTTTTTTTAAACAACGAATTTCTAAATGAGTTACTGCGTTGTAAAGTAAAAACAAAAAAGTGTGTTAAGAAGCTAAAAAGGATGGATTAAAGTGAAGTCAAAGCGATTAGACATTTATTAAATAAGTTTATTGATTTGCAAACATAGGATATAGGTAAATGAGCACAAAAAAAACAATTAATAAACTATAATATCCTTGGCAACAGCTTTATAGATGTAACGTTTAAAAGCGCATTTGTTATGTGTAAGTCTCAATTCTTAATAGTGTAAATAGTAAACTATCAAATACGTATCGTTTCAAAGAATTATGACATATTTAAAATTACATACTAGCATTTTTGTTCACTTTTAGATCTATGTAGTTAATCACAAAACAAAACAAAAGAAAATCACCGTATCTGATTAGATAATTACAGGCGGAATTTAGCCGCTTTGAGAACGGGGAATTTTTCTCCGTTGCAAAGACCCCGGAAGTCATCGAGAGTAATGTCGTAGATGGCAACGCCGCCAAGTCCTTTCGCTCTTGCGTAGGCCGCTTTGTTTCCGGCAGTATCCGGATCTTCATAACCAACCCAAACACCATTTTCACCATTTTCGTCAGGTAAGCGGAATGCATAAACACCTACCGAAAAATAAGACTATTAAGTCTCATAAAAAATACAAAAAAGTAACAGTAAAAGCAAAAAACAACAGGAGATGTCAGAGTGAAACTTCTTCTGTTCCAGTACCAACTGTTAGACTTTGTAAACTAAAAAATAACTGTAATATAATTGCGGTTTTTACAGCCTAGGTTAGGCTAGGCTGGGTTTCGTCTTTGACTTGAAGAAACATTTTCAATGATAATGTACCTAATCGTAATATTCTGTATACTTATCATAAATAAATACAAAAGGAATATCAAAAGTAAACCATCAATGCTCGGTTGTGATGGTTTTTCTACTTCACCCGTTTCAAACAGGATGCGATTGACTAACTATCTATTTAATCGATACAATTTAGTTCTGTTCTAATTTTGGAAAATTTAGTCAGTTATTTGTTGCATATAAAACAGATCGTAAATTGTGTAAAAAAAAACCCGCATAGTACAAAGTGTACCATAAAAAGCGATTGTGATTTGAAATAATTTTGTGCAAAATAGATACAGTGCCAAAATACAATTCCAAACGTACCGTATCTATTGGAAACATCAGAAACGTTGAATCTTACTTCGTCTGAAAAAAAATATTTTAAGAACCATACGGAGAATGATTCTCTAATTTTCAAACGTTTTTCTGTACGTACCGTATCTTTTAGTAGGGTCTCCAACTTTTCTCAAATGTGATCCAGCGCCTTTAAGGTTTAACGGATTAGAAATTTTAGCACATACTTCGGGATAACTCAAAAGACCAGGTTCTTTGGTATAAGGTCCTTCTTCAGCAGCCCCTTTTACTTTAAATGGTGGAACTCCACTGATCGCAGAATCTTCCGTCATTTTCCACGCTCTTCCATATGTTGGAATACCCAAAATGAGTTTGTTGTTTGGAGCTCCGTTTTCCAACCTTATCAAATCAATATTTATTACAATTGCCACAATAAGAATAATGGCCGGTTAGTGGAAAATAAACTCACCAGTGTCTGACCCAAGCGTCAGCATTTTCATCTGGTTTTCTATCAATCAAACTGTACAAAGGCGATGGATAATCGGCTTCTTTAGGATTTCTTCCAGGCGTGTAAAAATCAAATGCCAGTAAATTAACAAAGTCAACGTTTGGAATCAAAGCCCTTGTGTCGTAATATACTAAAAATTTAAATGAAAAAAAATAAAGTCAAAATTTCCAAACGAAAAAACAATAATTAATTGTAACATACCGCTACTGTTTACATTCGGATTTACAGTAATTGTTACAATAAAACCTTCTGGTCTAAAAGCGTTTTTAACTTCACGTACTAAAGCTGTAAACTGTTCTTTATGTTCTGCCTCCTTCTCATCTGGTACACTGTCACCCACGAATGTAGTTTTTACGTCATGCCAAAAGCTGCCTAAAAGTTACAACGTCAAGTTTTACACTCGAAATATTATAAAGGTGTTTTTTAGACGAAATAGTTAATGACTTACCCCAACCGCTTCTAATTTTCTTCGGTTTTGTTTTCGGGAATTCCCAGGCAATATCCAAACCGTCAAAACCAAAAGATTTCACGATTGTAAACGCAGAGNTAAATGGTGGAACTCCACTGATCGCAGAATCTTCCGTCATTTTCCACGCTCTTCCATATGTTGGAATACCCAAAATGAGTTTGTTGTTTGGAGCTCCGTTTTCCAACCTTATCAAATCAATATTTATTACAATTGCCACAATAAGAATAATGGCCGGTTAGTGGAAAATAAACTCACCAGTGTCTGACCCAAGCGTCAGCATTTTCATCTGGTTTTCTATCAATCAAACTGTACAAAGGCGATGGATAATCGGCTTCTTTAGGATTTCTTCCAGGCGTGTAAAAATCAAATGCCAGTAAATTAACAAAGTCAACGTTTGGAATCAAAGCCCTTGTGTCGTAATATACTAAAAATTTAAATGAAAAAAAATAAAGTCAAAATTTCCAAACGAAAAAACAATAATTAATTGTAACATACCGCTACTGTTTACATTCGGATTTACAGTAATTGTTACAATAAAACCTTCTGGTCTAAAAGCGTTTTTAACTTCACGTACTAAAGCTGTAAACTGTTCTTTATGTTCTGCCTCCTTCTCATCTGGTACACTGTCACCCACGAATGTAGTTTTTACGTCATGCCAAAAGCTGCCTAAAAGTTACAACGTCAAGTTTTACACTCGAAATATTATAAAGATGTTTTTTAGACGAAATAGTTAATGACTTACCCCAACCGCTCCTAATTTTCTTCGGTTTTGTTTTCGGGAATTCCCAGGCAATATCCAAACCGTCAAAACCAAAAGATTTCACGATTGTAAACGCAGAGTTAACAAATGATAGTCTATGGTCCACGGATTCCAACTGAAAACAAACAAAATTTTTTCTTATTCTAATAAAGCTAAAACTTGCAAAAAAGCAAAAAACTCACTTGACCGCTTTTATTCAATAAATTAGTATTTTTTACTCACAAGTGTTAAATACTTAATGGTGTCAACATCATCAGCATCTCCTCCTACAGATAGCAGAACCCTTAATCCAGGATATTGCCTCTTTAAGTTAGTAATATGTCTATAATGATCCCTCGTGACATCAAATTGCTCATTGAGTGGAACTAATTTGAAATTTTCGGCGTTAACTCCGGCGTAACCGTAAATTAAATGAGTACAGTATTGTAAAGCTGGCTCTATAAATGGAAGATCGAATCTTCCTTGTCCTGAAAACAAAAATATAACATTTATGAACAAATTACTACAAGAATTCGAGTTTTCAGATACTTAATAGTAGTGTGCATCAATCAGAAAATAGAGATAATTGAAATTATTTGATTAATTTGCAAATTACTGCAAATACACAGTAAGAATGAATAATTGTTTCAACGAATTTTATTCAAACTTTGCAGTTGTTTGGGATGTTTGACCCTTTACCTTTAATCAAGAGTAGTAGGTAATTCAGTAGCTAAACTGTATTTTACTCACAAATTATTCTATCGAGCGCATTGCAGAGTAATATATCAAAATTAGGGTGGGTACTCATTAAAGACAGTACAACTGGATAGATGTGCAAGGGCAAAAGATTATTATGCTTAAATTTGCAGATGATATAGCAGTATTAGCATCTAGCAAGGAGGACTTAAAGATAGCTTTAAATAAAATGGAAGCGGTACTGACAGATCAGTACTGTATGAAAATAAATAAAGGTAAAACAAATATACTGGTATGCAAGGGAAGAAAAGGTAGGGAACGGGCGAATATAAAGATAGGAGACGAAAAATTAGAATAAGTGGCTAATTTTAGATATCTAGGAAGTCAGATAAGTCAGGATGGAAGGAGTAGTAGGGATATAAAGCAGAGGATAGCGCAGGGTCGTGTCGCCTTTAATAAA
>NW_020440026.1:0-4556 GCF_000699045.2 Agrilus planipennis
TGTATTAAAAAGGCATGCCTAATTTACGACATAAAATATTTGGTATATTTTCTTTTTACAAACGATTTGAATAATTAAGTGATTTTCCATAAACTTAGTGATGCATCTGATTTAAATACAACTTCTCAATATTTGGCCATCAACAATGTAATAATTAAAAAAAAAAGAAACAAGAAGATCTCAAATGAATCGGAAGCAGCCTTCATATTCTTGTTAGAACCAGTTTCAGTTTCCTCCTTTTGCTTCTTCTGGATTGACTTATCAGCTATAGCATCGCGCGTGAAAGTTTTTTTGTTACAGGCCCCGTGCATTCAACAAATCAACAGCGTAAATTATATCGTGGTTTTACTTTCACAATAGTTTAATAATTTTTCCATCCTGTGGTGTATACTAAATAAACAATTTCGTATCAGTATACGTTTAAGAAACTCCACTGTCTTTACTACAGTACTATAAGTGAAACTAACTCCCAAGTTCTTGTTCAGCATCCTATAAATTTTACTCTCACTCAAGAGGTCAATATACTTACGGTGTTTGAACTTGAAAAAGTATTACAACGCATTTGCACAACACGTTTCGTTTTCATCCAGACAATGGAACGTTATTTACCTAATGATGTAATATATATTTGGTTGTAAAACACCTATTACTTACACCACGCAAAAACTCTTCCTGTGTATCTTTTATATTAATATTTCTTGTTTCTAAATAATTTATAACAAATATGTAGTTTTTACTAATAGTCTTTACATCTTCTTCAGTAAATGTTTTAAAGTTTATAAATTTAATGAAAAATATTATTAATCCTATCAAACTATCAAACTAACTAAAAAAGTGATGACGTCTCATCTGTTTTAGATCCTCTGTCTCCTTCTGAAAATTCGAAATTCATTTAAATACATAGGTCTTGCCTAATATTTACTTACGAAAGACTAAGACAAGCATCAAGGTTAAAAATGTAATAAATTATTTTGTATGCAGATGCTAAATTCGTACAGTAACAGAATAATATTCATTTAAAAGTGCGTGTAGCCTACAAAAAAGTAATTATAATTGATTGTATTAACCTCTATATTTGATAAAACATGCGTTTATAATACAAATGTGTTAGATGCAAAGTCCTTTTTTGTGCAATTCCCAATCCGATAGTTCCAAGGAGAACCGCTTCAATGTAGGCCATGTACTAAAGAGTTTTAATAAATTTCGAAATACGACCAATTCTACCATCAAAAACAATGCCGTCGACCATATTTTCATTTGATTTTCTTTTAACAATCTTTAACTTTAAAACAGAAAAAAGAAATTGATTTTTAATTTTTGTCTGTAACACCAAAAATTATTATGTTATATTCACTTCGCAACTTCGTTGTAAAACAGTTGAATATTTGAAATATTTACGGTAAAAGTATTAGAACGCGTCCCAAGAAGCAAGTCTCACGAAAAACGGGAAACAAGGTGATCCTGTCGGAGCCAGGTTCGCTAGGAATCCTGAACAAGTCCGTTGCTCCTTCATGGTGCCAGTATTAAGGTCTAATTTAAAACCAGCACTTATATAACGAAAGCAAGCAATCTGATTTAATAAATAAAACTATGGCATTATTGTTACGCAAATATATTAACAAACCTAACCAATTTCAACACAACACGACACAGTATTGCAGTCTACAAATAATAATTAACAGAATGATCCAGTTATGGTATAATTAGAGATCGATGACGGACATAACAGGACGAGGTCAGCTCCTGTACCCAATTTTTGTGTTCAGGGGCTTTCAAAAATTATCATTCTTAATTAATAAGCAAAATTCCTTCATTAAGGGTTGCTTTCTAATCGAGTTACTAGTTTTCTTTTTTGTTTTATATACTTATGTCTATTTGTAATTCGTGAATGAATGGTCATATAAGTAAAGGTGGAAATGCAGATTAAATGTGGGAGTATGCAGTTAGTTCCTTTTCGTAAAAAAATCATTATTGCAATTATTTGAAACCGGTTGTCGTAGAATTACTACCAACACGGTACCATGAAACGTGGGAACACAGGACGATTAAGTCACTCACTCTCACTGGGAGTCGGTGTAACGTCGCGTCGTGCCGGTGCATAGATTTACGTGGTTCATAGGATTTATCAATGGATCGGTAAAGTTGTTTGGGAAAAAGATTGTTTCAAGGATTTCGTTTTCCAGATATGCCGACCGATAACGAAGTTAAATCCGAATTAGATCTAGGAGAGCCACCCATAGAACTCCTTGAATATGCCAGGAGAGAACTCGGAGAAGATCCTGATACAAGGGTACAAGTTTTGGCAGAATTTCGTGACATGATTTATGGTAAGGTTTTGTTGAAAATCTCTCTAAAGTTTTCTTTAAACTTCATGAGTAAGTATCTTAAATACTGTAACATATACTAACGAAAAAGGAAAACCTGATTTGCGAGAAAAGAGGGACGCACCATGGTAAATTGGGATAATCCCTTTTTTTCTCACAAATCAAATATTTCCAAATGTTGCCGTACCTAAGATTTACTTGTTTTATTATTTACCAAATACTCTATTTTGTTAAGATGGTTTATGTTTCAAACAAGAAATGCTAATATTTTAAAAACAAATTTTACCAAGCTGTTAATACTTCTAACTATTTTTTCAAAAACAATAAAATTTGTTAGTAATGCCCAATAATTATTTTGCCACACTAAAGGGCTTTTCTAGTTGGAAGAATAACTCCATCAATTACGTAAGAGTATTATACAAATATTGTACATGTAGGGAAATGTCGGAAGTAATCAATATTCCAATGTATAAAAAATATACCTATAAATAAATATGAGTTTGTAATGAGGAACTCGTTATATGTTACAAGGTCCTGTGATGGACATTTTGCTATATATCTTATTACTATTTTTGTAGTATGTTTATATGTAGGGTGATGCCACTTATTATTTTCGCCTCTCCTCCCCTTTTCTTCGTTTTAATAAAATGAAAATTTATTGTTCTTTTTATAATGTACCGGCTAAATGGTTTATTTACCATGTAAATAACTAATATATATTATGAAAAATTAAGGAATAATTCTGTAAAAGTTAGCTTTAAATGAATATCTATTTTATAACATACAGGGAATAAAAGCATTGATGTGTGTAAAAAAGTAAGGGAAAGTTCATACGAACTTTTCTTTTGTGCTTCCTAACTGCTACAAAATTTCCATCTCCAGTTCGTTGATAAGCTAGTAAGTACACGTATCTCGAAAAGCATAAACGTTACAACTTTTTAAATAGAATTTTCTTGAAAGCCATTAGTTTTACGAAGAAACGTAACATAATGCTTTTATCAGCTGTTTCTTGAGCTGCAAACCTGATAACCACAATTTTTCGATAAACATTTAGGAGATTTTTGCGAAATCCCACTTTAAAGGCACTTGTACCGACGAAGGATTATATTCAGAATCACAAAAGGACGATTTATAGAAAACTCCAGCCTTCTAGGACCTTTCCTTTTTTTATCTTTATTCCCTGAACTATTATCTAAAACCCTCTTGTTCGTATTGACTATTGTTGTAAGAGACTTTTAAACACTATGTATCTTTTTCAGAAAGGGGAGAATGTATGCCACATAGAACTGACGATGCCTTCCTTTTAAGATTTTTGAGGGCAAGATATTTCGTTTTAGAAAGAGCCCATAGATTGGTACGTTTTAATATTGCCTAATTGCATTGAGCACGTATTACTTTAATGTGCTAATAAACTATTGCGAACGAACTTAAAATTCTCATGATTTCTAGAATTTATTACAGCCGTTTATTAGCTTTTACACTTTTTAAAGGAAATTTAAAGTTATGACAGTAGTTTTCTTTTAACTACGTAACTGGTAAGTGGTAAGAAAGTGAAAATAAAATAACAGGTTACTGCTTCATTTTCAAAAATTGCTGTTCACTTTGTAGTTTTGTTATTGAAAGTTTATTCATTAAAAAGTTACTAGTTTAAATTTTATCCATAATGTATTCTTTTGTTTTTAGTTTGTAAATTATTATAATTTTAAAGAAAATAATCCTGAAATATTCGAAGGCGTCAATTTAATGAAACTGCAGGAATTGGGAACTACAAATATTATAACCGTCCCACCGTACAGGGAACAGACTGGTAGAAGAATCCTGCTTTACAGAATGGGTAAGAAATAATGTCGTACCAACAGCAAAGGTGATTGTAAAATATATTTTTCAAAACAAATGACGCTTTTAAAACCTATAAACATAAAAACCTCGCTACTAATACATACAATGGTTTCGAAATCAACAAACAAATTAGAAAAAGCCATTTTGATATTTTAAAGACGTAGAAAATTGCAAAAGAGAAAACACCGTCTATTACGCGAACCTAGAAGAACTAAGTTACGAATAATCCTGTGCTAAATTTTGTTCTATAAAAATGTGATAATTATACAATGCCTAGTATGTACATTTTTGATAATATTTATAAAACATTCTTAGTCTTTCACACTTTTTAGGGTTCCGTGCGTTCGAATGAAAAACGGAACCCTTATAGGATCACTTGTGTGTCTGTCTGTC
>NW_020440026.1:4813-6770 GCF_000699045.2 Agrilus planipennis
AATAGATGAAAATTAACCTTTCGCCCCCTTTATCTCCGAAACTACTGAACCTTAAATTTGGAAAAAATACAGAAAATAGTTTATTACTTATAGATTACAGGAAATTAATAATAAGTCAATGGTCTGTACATAACGTGGTAAAACATTCAACAAAACAATATCGTGCGTATAAATTTACATTTGCAGTTTTTTTTTTCAACTACAATGTACATATTGGTTTTTAGGGTTCCGTACAACCGAATGAAAAACGGAACCCTTGTAGGATCACTCGTATGTCTGTCTATCCGTCCGTCTTTTAGTTCAGCATAACTACTGTCCAAAGTTTCATTGAGTAATTTAAAATATTTGATTATATTTAAACCAACAACTAAATTATTACGCGATTAATATTACGTTTCACGCCAGACGTTTTTTTTTTTTTAATAAAGTACTCTTAGTACATATAATATTATACAACATGGTAATGCAAAAAACAAAATATAAAACGAAAAGCAAATGGAAGATTCATCTAGCTTTATTTTTAGTGAGAATTACCTTCACTATAAAAATTTATTCGGCTGTTGGAGTCTGCACAGTGAAATAAATTATTTGAATGATGCAATTAGTTAGTTTACAAGTATTCCAAGAAGTCTCATAAAAGGTGAAATACAAAAATGCGCAATCTACTTTCAAAAAAATAAGTGAGAGGTCAAAAATGAGAAAAAGTCAAGTTCATTATGTATAAGAATATATTGCTACTTCTCCAAATTAGCAGACTTGTTGATATTCCACGATCCATTTCAGTTTTTCACCGTTCTTGATTACGTTCCATTACAGAGAAGCCTATTTTGTTAAGTTGAGAGTCATTATGAAGTAAAGATATTTCATTACTTTGCTCAAAGAATTTCAGAAGAATGTAATTAATTTTCAAAAGTTTTTAGGTAATTGGGATCCAGAGAATACTCCTGTAATTGAAATCTTGCAAGCAACTATGGCAATATTAGAACTGGCAATTCTCGAAGAAAGAGCTCAGATTTTAGGAGGGATTTGTATTTTCGATCTCGGCGACCTTTCGATGCAGCAAGCTTGGCATTTGACACCAAATATAGCAACTAAAGTCATACAAATTATGGTCGTAAGTACAGAAATAATTTTAACATTTAAAATTTCAAGGCTTAAATGTAAATGTACAAAGGAACACTTTTAATTAAGCAGACTTGATGTAATTTACTCCAGTCTGTATTTCTTGTTCTATTGATGACATATAAAAGAAGAAATAAATCACTAAATGTGTGTCTAAAGTTTTTATTAGGAAAAATTATACCATAATCAAGAAGAACAAACAAAAATGCAATACATTGAAGTATTACTTGAAAGTTTTACATTTAAATAGAAAAAGATCAAGATTTTTTTTATTTTTAGACGTCTTTTCCAATGAAAGTGCACGCTCTTCATATAGTCAACCAGTCCAAAGTTTTCGACTTCGTATATAACATTTTTAAACCACTTCTGAATGATCAAATGAGAAAAAGGATATTTTTTCATGGAGATGATATGGAATCCTTGCATCAACACATTAATCCAAAGCATTTGCCGGAACGGTATGGTGGTGTTCATCCAGATTATAGTTATAGCGACTGGATTGACTATTTTAAAAATAATGAAAAAACGAAAAAGGAACTGCGCTCATTAGGTTATAGCATAGATGAGCCATAATCTATCACAATAAAAAGAATACACTTGGAGCAAGATTATGAGAAAATCAATCTTATTCAGAAACTAGAACTTTAACTTTTACTTAATGTAAGTTAATTCAGTTTTATTAGGTCTTTAAATGAATTATCAATAGACATTACCGTCGGGTAATGGTCTTTTCTTAAATATCATACTATGCCTTTTATATAAATAAATACATGGTTTTTTGTAATGGGTTCATAACTGTTTAAATCATGAATATACTGCTAGAGTAGGAAATTAT
>NW_020440027.1:0-2227 GCF_000699045.2 Agrilus planipennis
TCAGGCATGAAGGTCTAGTCAGAGATATACGAGGGCGGTTCAATAAGTACCCGTGTTAGACATGAAGACACCTTTTTTTTAAAATTTGTTTTTTTATTTTTCAACATAGTCCCCTTTAAGAAAGATACACTTCTCCCAACGACCCTGCCATTTTTTTACCCCTCCAAAAAATAAGATTTGTCGAACTCTCCAGAATTTCCCCCTGTCTCTGCGATGACTTCCTTGTTTGAGCTAAATTTCTTTCTCGCTAGTTATTTCTTCATAGTAGGGAACAAGATGAAGTCGCAGGGAGTCAAATCGAGTGAGTACGGGGTGTGCGGCACCAAATTTATAACGTAAATCCTGCATTTTGGCGGCAACAACTCCTGATGAATGTGCCGGTGCGTTATCGCACCTTCTTTTTCGTCAAATGCGTCCGTGTCTCCTTCAATTTTTTGTCGAAGCGGTCCAACAACTCACTGTAGTATTGTCCAGTGATCGTTATTCCTTTTCCAAAAAATCCGTAAAATGATTTCCTCGGTAACAACGTTTGCCAAGCTTCCTAATCGCTCCTATCAAAAACGGATCTTTGCCCACGTTTAAATTCGTTGAAGCAATATCTAACTGTGGTCGTAGATGGCGAAATGTCTCCATAAACAGTATCCAACTTTGTTTTCATCTCCTCGCACTTTTTCCCAAGCAAAAACAAAAAGCGAGTTACCGCTTTTTCCATCTTAGCGAAAATAACGAAGCACGTCTGAGTGGAATGGCTGCCAAATCCAAACTAACCTATCAATCAGTCTGAAATTCGTTTTGACATGGTTTGATAGATGGCAGCACACGATGATAACACCAATTTCCCTCAGGAACATCCTCTGTCTTCAAACATGGGTACTTATTGAACCGCCCTCGTATTAGACGTAGAAACGGGAGTTAGGAGGGGTAGAGATAGACCTAGATTAGATTACTGTTCGCAGATAGTTAAGGATATGAGACATGCTAGTTTTAGGGAAATGCGAAGATTAGTTCAGGATAGGAAAGAATGCGTGTCCAACTGATGGCCTTATGATGATCATATAGTTCCACAGCATTTTGGCTGCTATGGTTAGAAAAAGAAGTTGCGTGAATCTTCATGAAAAGCCATTTTGAAAACGTTCTCTTTATATCTTCTTATAAAACATATTGTCGTGTAATAAAACACCTATCGCCCTTATTAACTAATTAATTTTCCTAATTACTCTTCAATTAATATCACTATGCTTAAGTTAATCGCCTACTGAATTGCATTGTCAGGACCTCGCGATAACTATCTACATTTAGGACTGGGTTTGTTCTAGAAAAATTCGATTCCAGAATATAGGAGAATCCTCGCCTTTTCGGTTACATCTACTACAATAGATACTTTCGCGCTTCTTAACATATGTTGAATTGTTCTATCCTTGTCCGCAGGATGCTTTGTTATAGTCCTTAGAATTTTGTTGTTTGCGAGTGCATCAAGTCATCATTTTTTTTATTTCAGTGCAAGGGGTACCTATTATTTGTCAACCAATAGTGAACCACCCTTTTCCATAGGTTAAGACGGTGGAGAATTGAATGCGGATATAAGTGCCTGCCAATACATAGCTTTGAAAATTGTATAATTGAAAATAAAGTCCTATCACGAAATCTGCTAAATAAACTCGTTATTCTCTATTACTGTACACTGTAGAACATCTGAACGATATCTTTTTGATAAATGCTGATAACAATACATACCAATGACAAAATACACCAAATGCAAATGTAGCCAGTTCAATATGTACCCAGATAGTTTCTTTCAGGGACTAATATCAACACCAACTGTAGCACTGTTCGTTTCAAGAAGTTGGAGGTATGCCCTTTCCGTTTATTAGGATGCGCCGTAGCATAATTCCACATTCAATCATATTTGTCTGCGGAGCTCATTTCTTCACCGATCATCGAGCGAGAGCTAGACAAAAGTGTACAGTACCATTTACAAAATTATTTAAGAGTGCCTCGTTAAAATTTAAGAATATGCTTTATTTAAAAGCATATTTAGCCAAAAATAATAACAAGTGAATTAACTTAACGTTCTACACACCTATAAAACTTTTGCTTTGTTTTCTATTGTTAATTTATATACATTTTTGTTTTAAGAAATTGCTAAACATTTTCGTCTAGTACTGTACAGTTCTAGCCGATCTCCTAAGACCGCCCATCGAGAGCTCTGCTCGTTCAAGTTTGTTCC
>NW_020440027.1:4581-8302 GCF_000699045.2 Agrilus planipennis
TACAATTAAATTTGTAATATCAACTAAAATACCTACTAAATTTATTTCTGCTGGGATTTTATTTTTACAAATTAGGTTCCAAATTGTAATTTTTATTATTTTCGCTTACGAAGCAACGGACTAGTGGGATGAAAATTGTAAATATCGCTTTAATATTTATAAAATTTTCGTTTTTCATTTTTTCCGTGTAGTCTGTATTCTTTCCATTCGCGCAGCTTTCCTCAAGGTCACATCTCTAATCGTTTGAAACTAGTTGTACACCCACGAAAATGTTTAGTATCTAATTAAAACGTGGTGTTTTTTCCATTGGGTAAATTTTCAATGTTTTATGTTCTACTTTAGCGCATCTGGATCATATTACCTATCGACTAATAGTCAGCGTCCATTTTCACGAGGCTAAGCATTGCCAGCAACGATCGAACTAACATCAAAAGACTATAAAATGTTATTCATCTATGTGAATTTAATATCCGTTGAAGAATAAACAAACAATAACTGACCCCTAAATTTTTATTTAAAATTGCACTTCTTTGATTACACTTCTACCAATTTAATAAGTATAAGGCACTTTTGCAGAATTTTAACCGTTTTAAATACAAAAAATATTTANTCAAATGTGCTGTTATTGGTACCATTTACTACTGAAAATATCAACGAGATGTTTATTTATATTTGAAGACATATTAAGGGCTTTAACGCTTGTTTTCGACTCGCACTAGTCTTCATGATTGAACAAAACTTTTGGCAGGTACTGTATGAAAAAGTATGTTTAATGAACAAGAGTCGAGAGTATAATGAGCTTTTTTCTCCCTATCTGCGATTTTGCCAGCGCGCATCCAAGACATTGGAAGGGGCACATCGGTAGAGAAAGTAAATGAAGTATAATACAGTGTTGCTTCTAAGACTGAGGATGGTCACAACATCCGGTTCTTACCATTCTTTAGTGATTCATCAACTTTTTCTTGACCTATGACAACTTTGAAGAGTGTTCTTCTGCTCAATGTTACCAGATAGACTCGAAAGCACAGCTACTTTACTTCTTCATGTTCTTCGGATTAAGAATGACCTTGAAAGTTGTCACTAGTTCCGAAGAACTTAATAGATAACCAAAGAGTGGTCAGAACTGGAAGCGACACTGTAGTAGTTATTTTTTTATCCAATTGTACCAAACATTTTTTTTTAATTGAGTGTTTAATTGGTCAAAAGAAGTTTCTCTCTGTGTTTCAGACGAATTCTGCTAACAACATCCTCCTTCTCCATCTGGGATGTGTGCATCTGCTGTTAGGTGTCTTGTATATTGCATTTTCAGTTTCGAACTTCACCAAACACAACTGGTTAGAAGGCGGTTCCTTATGCATTATTCACGGATTTCTTTTCACCCTTTTACATCCCCTGGCGTTGTGGACCATCTGCGGTCTAAACTGTGATCGATTTTATGCAATTGCATCGCCGCTCCATTACGGCCACATCGTCAATTCACGAAAGGTTCGCATTATATTTAATATTTCTTTCGTAAAAATTTTAAAGGAAAATTATATCCCTCGATTCCATGTGGAATACTAAACAATGTTTTCCTTTAAAGTTTTTCAATCCGACGGCTAATGTTCACGTAACTGGCAATTAATCGACCCAATCAGAGTGTGCTATCGTTGTTGCAAGCTAATGTTTCAGTTGTTAACAACTGCACAATTATTGAGCAGATAACAATCGAAAATTGAAAAGATCAACCAATCAGAATGTGAATTCATTGTTGCAAGCTTAACTGGGAGGAGCACAGCTAATGTTTCAATTGTTAGCAGATGCTCAATTGTTAAACAATTGTAACAAAAAAGATCCACCAATGAGAATATGACTTCATTGTTGCAAGCTTAACTGGGGGGAGCATAGCTAATGTTTCAATTGTTAGCAGATATTCAATTGTTAAACAAGAGCAAAAGACATGTTTCAGTTGTTGGAAACGATTGTCTTACTTCTGTTTGCAGCAAAGGAGTCATGCTCTCATTGGAGTATCATTAATATTGTTGATTACTCGGTTGATACATAGCGGAACTGGAAGCTGTAAAACATATTTTTTTTCTTAAAATTCAATTCTAACTAAGAATATTCCTTATGTCGAATAAATAAATGCAATTACTTAATTACTTATTTCTCGCTTCCCTTCATTGGCTAATTCATTTTGTAATGACACTTTCCCGTCCAATTCGCCCTCACAGCTTGGCGTTTTACCCGACACTTAACAAATTCAGTTTGGACCGGGCTCGTTACGTGCACCGGTAACAAGGACAATGCAATTCTATCCTGATTTAAATCCGTTTGCGTCAATTAGGAACGTAATGATATCACCCTGTAATTAGATAAAGGAAAATCGCCTCGGGAGACGCTGCAATCCCATGGGCAGGGGCACATTTAATTGAAGTTTAGGTACAATCTAAAATGACCTAACAACCTGACACGAGAGCAAAATGCTGCAATAGAAATTTAAGACGAGGATTGCATTTTAAAGATTTTCTAGTTTAATGCATAATAAACAGGGGAAAACCCTTATTAATATACATTACTAGAACCTTAGCAGTATTAGCATCTAGCAAGGAGGAGTTACGAGATAGATAGATAGATAGAAAGAGCGGTATTGACAAAATAATATTGTATGAAAATAAATAAAAGTAATACAAAAATACTGGTATGCAAGGGAAGAATAAGTAGGGAAAGAGCGAATGTAAAGATAGGAGACGAAAAATTAGAAGAAGTGGCCGATTTTAGGTATCTATGAAGTCAGATAAGTCAGGACGGTAGGAGTAGTAGGGATATAAAGCAGAGGATAGCACAGGGTCGAGTCGCCTTCAATAAAAAGAAGTCACTTCTACGCTCGAGAACGGTTAATTTAGAAACTCGAAAAAGGTTGTTAAATGTGTATGTTTGGAGCACGGCATTGTACGGGTGCAAAACATGGACAGTGGGCACGGCGGAAAAGAAAAGGTTAGAAGCGTTAGAAATGTGGTGTTACAGGCCTATGATGAGGATACCGTGCGTAGAGAAGGTTAGAAATGAAGAGGTATTAGAAAGAATAGGAGAACAAATATTGGCGTACCCAGCTTCTGCCCTAGGGGAGGGGGGGCAAGTCAGATTTTTTAGGTCAGATCGTCTGCGGCTGTTTTGTCATACACACTACACTAAGGCACCTACATGAAACACCAGGTATATGTAGGGCAAAGAGCCGCAAATGATCCTGCTTTATAAGTAGTTAAGGATGTTTGGGAGGTATGTCAAAATGCTACGAAACAATTAAAAAATTTGGAAGAACGTTCCCCATTCAATTCTAAAACTCCTGTAAAAATTGCAAATCGATTCACTAAACCGTTAAAAAATTATTGAAATTTTAAAAAATTGTAATTTTATACGTCATTTTATGGAGATTCGTTAACCGAACAGATTAAATTTATTTTTATTAACAGAAAAAAAGCTACCAGAAATTTCAAACTTTTATAATAAGTAACTTGAACTCTGGAGAATCACTTTAGCGTAAGGTTATTCAAATTCACTAAATGGTTATCGAGGAAAAAATGAAAAATTAGCTGAAAATCTCGTTTTTACTTGATAATATAATGATAATATTTATAATTGTCTGAAATAAATGCAATTTTAAAGTTTTAATTATTATTTAAACATATTAAAAAGTTTTACGCTCATTATTAATAGAGATTGAAACTAAATATTTTTTTGT
>NW_020440027.1:12103-16674 GCF_000699045.2 Agrilus planipennis
GAAGGCTAGCTTCCGGATTTGTTATTTCCGAATTTTATAATGTGATTGGCATTAAAAACACGCTCACCTTCAACGAAATTTCCTTTCCGAGGCTTTGTGTCAGCCCAATCACATATTGTGTCAATACTTATCATTTTATCGTAATTTAAAAACTTGGCAATTGCACGGTACACTATAGGAACTACGATAAATTTTCCCTAATCGGCGCCATGTTTTAGGCTCCTCCCATTTGACGGGTCCCAATAGAAGGAATTAATTTTAGTTTTCTGGTACAAAACAGCTGTTTTTCAAAAAAGTTTTTACTGTATATATGCCCACATAAAAACGAATTTGTCTCAGGACTATGCGTATTGATACGCCCTTATAAATCACTTTTAAAGATAATACTTTCATCCCTTTTCAGATTGCAACAACCAAAAGCAAATCAAAAAGGGAAAATATTTCCCCAAAGTTAGACGTTTATTAAGTAGGTACCTATCGTCCTTAGTAAAAAAAACTGCAATGATATTGGTTATATTTCTAAGCAAAATAAGCTCGTTATAAATGCTTTTTAGGCTTTGAAGGCAAAAGTTAGGTTATAAATATTGGTAATTAAGCTTGCTATTTACACTCATTACGTAGTTTAGTTGAAAAATATTTCTTGGTGCTTATAAAAATTGCTTCGTTTTTATATTCTTTATTTATGTACAGTGAAAATATAAATGTCTAAGATTGAAAGGTAAGTATCTAAATTAAAAACATTTTTCATTTTCATCTCCTTCTATCCTTCCTTCCTTTATTCCTAAGTTTCCGCCTTCCTTAGTCCCAACTACTTTTCTGTTAGTTCCTATTCCACTTCCTCCAACGTCAGCATCTTATTCTTCTTTTCTTCTTTTATTCTTCTTTTCATTCCCCTTTTTCCTTCTTCCTTCCTTCTTATCCATTTTCCCATCCTTTTTTCTTACATTTCCCCCATTTCGATTACTTTCCACCTCAGCGTTTTATTCGTCGTTAATTTCCTTTTTTTTCATATTCTCGCACGTCAGAGTTTACTTCTTGTTTTCTTTCCTCTTTCTTCCATATTTACCATCTTTTCTCTTAAATTCTCCAGAATTCGATATCCTCCCACGTCAGCGTTTTATACTTATATCCTTTCTTCCTTCTCACACATTTCCTTGTATCTTCTCTTTCATTTTTCTCAGCTCAACTTCTTTAAATCTCATAATTTTATTCTTCATTCATTTCTTCCTTTCTTCTGTCTTTCCTTCTTTTCTTTTCCAAATCCTCTCACGTCAGTATTTAATCCTTATTTTCATTCCTCCTTTCATCTTTAATTCCTTCTATTCTACTCCATTTCCCCCTTTTTCTCTCCCGGTTCCTTATTTTCCCACGTCGGCATTTTATTCTTCATTTATTTCCTCCTATATTCTGCCTCCGCTTCAATTCTCTACCATATCCTCCCACGTCAGTGTTTAATTCTTATTTTCTTTCCTCTTTCTTCCTTCATTACTTCTTTTCCATATTTACCATCTTCTCTCTTAAATTCTCCAGAATTCCATATCCTCCCACGTCAGCGTTGTATACTTATTTTCTTTCTTCCTTTTTTCCCCTTATTTTCTCTTTCATTTTTCTCAGTTCAACTTCTTTCGATTTCATAATTTTATTTTTCATTCATTTCATCCTTTCTTCTGTCTTCTTTTCATTTCCAAATCCTCCCACGTCAGTATTTAATCCTTACTTTCTTTCCCCCTTTCTTCTTTCGTTGCTTCTATTCTTCTCCATTTCCCCCTTTTTCTTTTCCAATTCTCCCAATTCCTTATTTTTCCATGTCAGAATTTTATTCTTCTTTTGTTTGCCCTTCCTTTCTTTTCAAATTTCTCCCTCTTTTATCTTACAATTTCCCCATTTCCACTTCCTCCCACAGTAGTATTTTATTTTATTCTTCATTTATTTCCTCCAATATTCNGGCCTTAAGTTAAACAAAATGTTCAGGTACACTTTTCTCTTTGAGGTCCGTCATTTTAGTAGAACAATGAAATTTCTATTAACTTCTTCGCTGTTATCTGAGTATTACTATTAATAGGAAACAAAATACAATTTATATTGTACATATGTATGAAACCTCTTTCTATTAAAAATTATTTTCTGTGTTCTAGGCAGTTATTAATTTGTATCCTTAGAAATAGAAGAGAAAATGAGAGATTTTCAGTTACCTTTTTCTGTCGGGAAAACATCAAACAGTGTAGAGCATAAATCTTGCCATTTCCCAATAGTATTAATTCTTTCTACAACGTCTTTCTCTTAATCATTAATCAAGGATCAGTTCATAATTAATTAGTAACGCTAATAGTGCACGATAGTTTATCATTTTCGTTATTTTCCTCGTCAGACACCATTAAAGGTAAATACACTTATTAATTACTTCTAATTATGTCTGTCAACATTTTTAGGTTAAAACTAGCACGCCACACTTTCTCAATATATTGTTGTTATCATGCAATTCATTTTCCGACGGAAAAGTCGTCATTGTCAAACTTATTAGAAACACCATAGATCATAATGCAGTGTTCACAACGTAAATTGTATCGGACATCTTCGGCCAAGAAAAAATCCGACTGCGAACGATTAAAAGAAATAGATCACAGTCGCGAGTGTAGCCGGTCGATAATGCTTGTGATGTCCGCGTAATTAATTCAATTAGATGAACAATTTACGAATCTGCGCACGTAATATAACGTAATGCATATGCTTTATGCACTCCTGGGTATAAGAACTTTGAGATATCAGGTATTTGCAATACATTTATTTCATAATATGCTTAATTAAGTTGCATTATGTGGACGGGAAGGAATGCGGAGATTTAACACCTTAGTAGGTACCTAAAAATGAACAAGTTTCATAAAAAGAAAATGAAAGAAGGAAGGTAATTTTAGTGAAAATTAATATTATAAACAAAAAATTGCAGAAGATTAAGAATATTGCAGGTTAAAGAATATTAAAGTAGGGTACTATTTGTCGTTGCGTAGGAAATTATGAAGGGTACCAATTGCGATTAGGAAAATGCGGCGGATGTATATACAGTTTACGGCACTATTTCTAAAAATAACTTCGCAAAATGGTTACATATTTTTACTACTTTCTTGTTTGACGGATATCGTTCGGATAATAAGGTTATGGAAATGAAAAACGGAAGGCATTTGAGTTATATTATAAACAAAAAGTGCGGAAAAGTAAGAAAATTGTAGGATAAAAGATATTAAAGTAGGATACTTTCTGTCGTTGCGTAGAAAATCGTGGAGGGTTTGGGATTAAATGCATTTAGAAAAATGCGACGAATATGTCGTTCACGACGGGTATCTCTGCTAGGATAATATTGTTACAGTATGGAAGACAACATTCAGGGAATTTGTAGATGTAGGTATGCAGGTATCTATATAAAAAACAGTCGTAATAATAAAAATAGAAGGAGGAGACTGTGGTAAATATTAATTAAAAAATTAAAAGGAATACTCACCCCTAATTACCACAAATAATTTTATATGAACGGACACGTGTTTCGCCCACTTCACACGTTGATAATGCCCACGTAATAATAATAAAAATGCGTTGATAAACTTAGAACTTAAAATTTAGTTGTTGTACTGCTAAAGCCGAATAATTTAAAGCCTCCGAAATACCTTGATAAAAATTTTCACTGTTACGCTTAGATAGGGTAGGTAGAATATCATGACCGATAGACAACTGTAGAAAAATGAATATTGAGGCTCATGAGCCTTGGTTTTGACTGGATATTCATTGTATTAGTATCCGACTCTAAGAACACGTTGCAACTTGTTGACGAATTGCAAACTATGGTTCTTGCGGATGCTTTTTTGAGGTTTCGCTTACCCTCAAAAACTTAGGTGTATGTCANCTTCTAACCTTTTCTTTTCCGCCGCTCCCACTGTCCATGTTTCGCACCCGTACAACGCCGTGCTCCAAACATATACCTTTAACAACCTTTTTCGAATTTCTAAATTAACCGTTCGCGAGCATAGTGACTTCTTTTTATTAAAGGCGACACGACCCTGCGCTATCCTCTGCTTTATATCCCTACTACTCCATCCATCCTGACTTATCTGACTTCCTTAATGGTTGATTTTTAAAATTGCCAAAACACGTATTTGCTTAATTTCAACAATGAACAACCTTCGAATAAATCCGCCTATACAAAATTTCAAGTAAATTCAACCACAAATAAAGTATGTCCCAAACAAAAATTGCAACTACTTTTACCCCCCTCCCCTTTGGAGATTGAATTTTTTAAAATGTGAGAAACCAATAAGATCAAGTTTTAAGTAAATAATACATGTTCCATTTACACATTGCAACTCCTCTTCACCTCTCCTTCCCCCACGGGAACGGGATAAAAAGTATCCTAAGTCCGTCTCCTGGTTCTAAGCTACCTCCCCACCAATTTTTAGCAAAATCGGTTCAGCCTTTCTTGAGTTATAAATAGTGTAACTAAAACTACTTTCTTCTATATATATATATGTAGATGAAGTTTGTATTCAAATTCCAACAAACCTATCATGTTTATACATATATTGACA
>NW_020440028.1:0-4756 GCF_000699045.2 Agrilus planipennis
TAGAAAATTTAAACTTTACTAAACAAAGTAACTTGTAGTTAAAATAAAAAAAAAACAATAACATACATTTGCATGGTTTTAGAAAGTTTGGATAAATTTGGCTCATAACTTGTTGTTTTAAGTTTCAAACACGACTCTAAATGTTCATTTGTTAGTTGGCAAATGTTAGAAAAAATTTGTGGCACTTTAAAAACTTTTTAAAATTTTGTAAATTGTGATTTCCGACTCAAAAGGTTGCCGACCCCTCACGTAAGGCATTAAAAATACCCTGAATGGAATTTACGTACCCCTAGAATGTAATGACTGTATTTCTGAATTGACGTTTTCCGGTCATTGAAATGGAATTTTTGAATACAGCAGAAACATATTTTATATAGTATATTATTACAACCGTTTTTTGAGATCGATTACTTGCCTTATAAATTAAATTAGGCATGTGATGGAAAGTTGATGTTACAATTTCAAGGATGACGGTTAAGCTTCCTGTAAGTATTTCCGTAACCGTATAAAATATCAGACACCTTTTACCGCAAATACACACAGGATGTTATCCTCTACTTACTGGGAATGCTTTTGCAAGTAGTGGTTCACACGTCGACATCAAGAGGGATTTCTGTTTCTGAAAAATCATCAGATACCTGGTCTAAACTGAATATCAGTTTTCCCAATTGAATAAATCATCTTCAGTAAAATATATATTCCCAAACGGTTTGCCTTTGGCAAAGAATTCACCGCTTTATTTGTGCATGTATAATATATATCCGTGTATTCGAGACCAATTCGATTTACAAAAATATATAGCAAACAAAACTTCAACCCTAAACATGGTGACCGAATCCCTTGAGGACAGAACAAGGCAAAACTTTTGCTCAAAAAGTTTTTGTTACCATAAAGTACTCTATTAACTATGTCTGTGCCAGAAACCTTTGATATATAAGTATTTAACTTTACGAATATAAAAATGAAACGTTGAGTTCAAAACAAACGATAAATGATTTAACGTTGAATAATTAATTGATCTACGAATTTATGTACCTAGTATGGAGGGTAGAGGTAAGGAGAACTATCTCATATGGCGGAAAAGTTGAAAGTGTCCAGCCACAAGTAGTAACTGACAGTTCACAAACCTTCCAAAATGGCGCCAACGTAAGCAAAAGGTGTGGTGTGAATGTAGCAGTTGTTAACGAATGGAAGTATGGTGTTAGAAAATTTAATATTTTTAGTGACTAGAGTGATTAGTGATAGTCCAGTATACCAAACTTCAGCTATTTACGTAGTTCAAAGTAATTTTGTCCTTGTTTATTTCTCTATCCTATTCTAATAACTTTTAGCGCTTTATTGGAAATTTACCCTGTTACTGTGACGCCACCCTCATTCAACGCAATTTGACGGACACTTCTTCATAACAGAGATACTACTCTTTACTTATACCTTCCATGGTACATAGGTAGAGCCTGTTCAAAATTTGTTGATGTAAAATTCTCAGAATCGAGACCGGTCAATTCTCGAAACATTCTTGTCAATCATCATCATAAGGTCGTCAGTCACACGCACCTCCACTCTTTCCTATCCTGCGCTAATCTTCGCATTTCCTTAAAGCTAGAGCAACCCATATCCTTAACTATTTGCGAACACTAATCTAATCTAGGTCTACCCCTACTCCTCCAACTTCCGTTTCTCCCTCTACTATGTCTCTGACTAGACCTTTATGCCTGAGAAAGTGTCCTGCTAACCTATCTCGCCTATTTCTTATTGACTTCTATAGTTCCCTCTGTTCTCTTACTCTTTCTAATACCATTTCTAACCTTCTCTATTCACGGTATCCTCACCATTCGGCTGTAACACCACATTTCGAACGCTTCTAACCTTTTCTTTTCCGCCGCGCCCACTGTCCATGTTTCGCACCCGTACAACGCCGCACTCCAAACATTCCGTTCGGGAGCACAGAAGTGACTTGTTTTTATTGAAGGCGACTTGACCCTCCGCTATCCTCTGCTTTATATCCCTACAACTCCTTCCGTCCTGACTTATCTGACTTCCTAGATACCTAAAATCGGCCACTTCTTCTTCTAATTTTTCGTCTCCTATCTTTATATTCGCTCTTTCCCTACTTTTACTTTCCTTGCATACCAGCATTTAAAAAATGCCTGTTTTATTAATTAGTTTACAGTTATAAGTTTATAAAAATGACTTTGGATGTCTACCTAACATGGAGAAATATGTATAATTTTTTTCCAAAGTGACCCTCAAGATCGTTTGGGTTGGACACCCCTGTACTAGAACATTCTACCATCACTTTCAGTGGCGGTTCATGAAACTAAACAGGGGTTTTGCGCCATATTGAGTTTTATGCAGCTAACTGACCCGTCAAAATTCGCTGCTCTATGGGGTCAAGTGAGGGTGTAGGGGACAATGGTGCGGGTTTCCGCAGTAGTACACAGAACTATACCTTGTGCAGCCCTGTTATAAAATAATATAAAGAATACCGCAACGCCTTCCACCAGAGACTCAGAGAATTGATTTGGTCTACTACTAACTTAGCACTGGTTGGCCAGCAAAAGGAGGTTTAATGTGTAGATACTCTAAATTAGTAGATATATTAACAGATTTTAGTAATAGTTGTCACATGACATAATTATCTTGTTATTTGACAAATATTAAATCAGCAGAATTTAAAAAAATTAAATTAAAAACTATATTTTTTTTGAAATCCCTTTGTATATTAGAAGATTCATTTAAAATGTACTAGGGTCCAGCATCAGTACAATTTTTCGAAGCCAACTTAAATAAGCTGTATTGAGCCATTAGGTCCTTGAATGATCACTAAAAGTTCGCATCGAGTTTTACAAATTTACATGAGCAAAGAAACACCCTTTATACTATCGAGTTTTGCCTGTAACAACCCTTATTAGATTTTATGAAAGAGCGAACATAAAGGAGATTTAATTGGTACGTTTTAAACGAGCAATAGGGTAAGTTATAATTGAAATTTTCCTCTATTACTCAGAACGTTTTATTGGCCGTCCGTTCTATAAATCTATTACATCGGTTTGTCCGCTCTGTGATAGAATTCAGTATTTTATTTGCTCTTGTTTGAACGATGGCCCTTAGGCAAAAGAAGTCGCATTCGTATGTGGGAACGATCGGGAATTTTTGAGAGCCGGTCGTTTTTGCTAAAGGTAAGAGATATGAATTTTTATTGGAGGCACTGAACTTTATGTGTGTGTTAGATTCAGATGACAAATTCAGATTGATGGCGAAATATATTAGGGAATCTCGACCTATTCAGAGTAAAATGAACAGATGCAGAATATGACAACTATTTCGGCATCGGTTCACATGAAACTGAACAGATCATTTTTTGTGAGATGCCGAATCTTATCACGCATATTTCGGCATCGGTTCACATGAAATTGAGAGGTATCATATTTTGTGAGATGGCGAATCAGGTCACGACTATGTTGGCATCGGTTCACATGAAATTGAATGGATCATTTCTTGTTAGATGCCAAATCTTATCACGAATATTTCGGTATCGGTTCACAGGAAATTGAGAGTACCATTTTTTGTGAAATGTCGAATCAGTCACGACTATTTCGGCATTAGTTCACATGAAATTGAGAGGACTACTTTTTGTGAAATTCTGAATCTTATCACGAATATTTCGGCATTGCTTCACACGAAATTGAGAGGACTACTTTTTGTGAAATGCCGAATCTTATCACGAATATTTCGGCATCGCTTCATATGAAATTGAGAGTACCATTTTTTTGTGAGATGCCGAATCAGGTCACGACTATTTTGGCATCGGTTCACATGAAATTGAGAGTACCATTTTTTATGAGATGCCGAATCAGGTCACGACTATTTCGGCATCAGTTCATATGAAATTGAACGGATCACTTCTTGTGAGATGTCGAAGCAGGTCAACTTAAACCAATTACAGTCTAGTCTTTCTTGGTTTTTAATGTAATGAACCCCTTAAAGGTTAGATTATGATTGGTTTAGGTTGCCCTGTTTCTTTCTAGTAATATAATATCGAGAAAAGCTTCTGCCTTCGACGGGGTAAATTAAAAAGTATTATTAGGAGTAAAACTGAAAGAAGACGCTTGTGGGTGTATTACCATGTCAGTAACGCGTTGTGCCTAAAACTTCAGGGCAGTGACCGATTTCGGCTATTGCAGATTCTGAGCTCTACTTCATCTACATTTTGCACTGAATCGAACATTTGCAGTAACTTTCGATTATAGCGTCGTTTATCCTATGAATATTTCAATATCCAGGTGCTCCACTAAAGATTTTTATTGAACGAATGACTTATGATCTTTCAAGAGAAATAAAATCTTTAATAAAAATGCAGACGGCTGATTTCAATAAAACTACCCTTTTATGTATTTTACACAAGATAGAGTACAAACAATATGAAACTTAAACTTTGAATATATGAATGGGAAGCAATTTCAACTTTATAAGTAACTAGATACCGTAAGGTTATAGGTAGGAGAATATTGCATAAAATAAACGGATTTAAATAACAATAGGTAGAATGACAAGAAGAACTGCACTTCATACTCAGGAAAACTTTCGACATTTGCTGTTTTACATACATAAATTCAATGCAAATTTACGAAGTACGAGGGTGGATTGATAAGTTTCCGGCCTAACCAAGAGATGACGCCACTAGGCCTACCTTGAGGTGACATTCTATAGTACCATCCTTGGATAGCTTGTAGCTATAGTTTCAGCCCGATCTCCT
>NW_020440028.1:7348-7916 GCF_000699045.2 Agrilus planipennis
TAAAGGATGGGTGTCAATAAGATAGGTATATTTTCCCCTGAAGAATTTTTGGTTTTTATTCATGTATATATTTACTAAGGGTAATTGTAATTAAGATAAAAGCCAAATAAAGTCAAATACTTTAATATGTATGTGACAAGGAATAATCGTTTTTTAAGGTAAGCAAGTTAACAAAGCAAATTATATTATCATTAATTAGTTATAAAAATAGTAAGAATGATTAATCTGAGTTTTCGCTATTATTATCAGACCACTGTGCCATAGCGGCGTCAAAGATGCAGTCACAGTAATTGACCATTTGAGATTTTTTTTCTTCCAAGTACCTGTTGTGTCCTAAATACAAGAGAACTGCAGCTACATGTGCACAACAGCCGACGACTCGTGTACGTACTTTACACTGGCAGTACCATCCACAAACTGGTGGTGAAAAACAATTATTATACTGAATCCATGCAGTAGGTGTATGTTTTTGAAGATGAATGTCGCGATTGTAATTGAGCACGGATTATACCTATCATTTCTTTCCTTATGAACATACAGCTCATACAGCCCTAAATCATTAAACCAC
>NW_020440029.1:0-6846 GCF_000699045.2 Agrilus planipennis
GACAAGACAACTGTACTGTTTTATTGTTCCATGCAGATTTTACAAACCTCAAATATCTATATTTGTCTATGGAATCAATTGTTTTTGGAGCACCATACATTGCAGAAAGAAAACGAATTCCATTTGTAACGATGTCGTGTGGAGAAGAGTCAATCTTTGTAAATACTTCTGTGCAATCAATTAAATGTTTACGTTTTCCGAACAATTTAAATACTGTTATTTTACCTCTTTTAAAAATTGCTAATGTAATATCGCAACCAGTTATTGCATGTAAAAATAAAATATGAGCTTGACATTTCGGATATGCAGTCAGACTTTGTGATGAATATATTTTTGATTCTACAGTACAGTTGCCCTCAACATCTGTTTCACCACATTAAAAAAAATGCGCCAAGTACATATATTATGTAAAATATGAATTTTCTAATGTTTAAAACCGCGATATCTCACGAATGGTGAGTCGTAAGTGAAAAAGTGACTGGACAATTTCTGTAGAGAATTGTATGGTCTACAACTTTTGTCTGACCTATTTTCACGATAAAACTTACAGTTTTCGAGAAAAATGGAAAAAACCTTAATTTTGCACTTTTGACCTTTTTTGCAGAAGTACGATCGAAGGGGACTTTTGACATTTTATTTATAATGACGTATTTAACGTCTCTGCCAATTTTCAGCTCTATGCGAATTTTGGNGTGGAATATTGATATCCAAGAATTTACCTAAATGATCCTAGAAAACCACATAAAAACATGAGCGAAGAAGGACGAATCTAAAATCACACCAGTCTCCTATCGAATGCTAAACTATGATCTAACCACTGTACCACACCGCTCGGCATTACTGAAGAAGAAACTTTTAGTTGTTTCATTCCCATCCACGACCAATACAGATATCAGACGCTCCGTCTCATCTCAACTGTACTACAAAGATGGATTATATGGTGGAAAGCTCTCAACAATCTTCTTTTAGGAATCATGCTAATAGGTTGGTGGTGCTTGAGAAGGGACAGGTCAGACAGAAGATGAGTAAATAATTTTTTGTGGAATATTGATATCCAAGAATTTACCTAAATGATCCTAGAAAACCACATAAAAACATGAGCGAAGAAGGACGAATCTAAAATCACACCAGTCTCCTATCGAATGCTAAACTATGATCTAACCACTGTACCACACCGCTCGGCATTACTGAAGAAGAAACTTTTAGTTGTTTCATTCCCATCCACGACCAATACAGATATCAGACGCTCCGTCTCATCTCAACTGTACTACAAAGATGGATTATATGGTGGAAAGCTCTCAACAATCTTCTTTTAGGAATCATGCTAATAGGTTGGTGGTGCTTGAGAAGGGACAGGTCAGACAGAAGATGAGTAAATAATTTTTTGTGGAATATTGATATCCAAGAATTTACCTAAATGATCCTAGAAAACCACATAAAAACATGAGCGAAGAAGGACGAATCTAAAATCACACCAGTCTCCTATCGAATGCTAAACTATGATCTAACCACTAGACCACACCGCTCGGCATTACTGAAGAAGAAACTTTTACTTGTTTCATTCCCACCCACGGCCAATACAAGTATCAGACGCTCCGTCTCATCTCAACTGTACTACAAAGATAGATTATATGGTGGAAAGATCTCAACAACCTTCTTTTAGGAATCGTGCGAATAGGTGAGTGGTTATTGAAAAGGGACAGGTCAGACAGAAGGATGAGTAAATAATTATCTGTGGAATATTACTGTCCTAGAATTTACTTACAAATGGTCCTAGGAAACCATCGAGAAACATGGGCAAGGAGCAGAGATCTGAAATCACGCCAGTCTCCTATCGAATGCTGAGCTATGATCTAACCACTGGACCACACCGCTCGGCATTACTGAAGAAGAAACTTTTAGTTGTTTCATTCCCATCCACGACCAATACAGATATCAGACGCTCCGTCTCATCTCAACTGTACTACAAAGATGGATTATATGGTGGAAAGCTCTCAACAATCTTCTTTTAGGAATCGTGCGAATAGGTGAGTGGTGATTGAGAAGGGACAGGTCAGACAGAAGATGAGTAAATAATTTTTTGTGGAATATTGATATCCAAGAATTTACCTAAATGATCCTAGAAAACCACATAAAAACATGAGCGAAGAAGGACGAATCTAAAATCACACCAGTCTCCTATCGAATGATTTATCAGCATGGCTTGTATTAAAGACGGCTGTGGTCTTACACTTGTTCATTCGGTCTTAGTCTTGGCCTCAAAGGGCATTGCCCCAGAAATTGTATTAAATTGTATTGTTTTCATTATTTTGCAAACTTCTTGGGAAAGTCAACATTTTTTGACATTTGTAGCATTAAAAAGTATTTTATGTCGTTAAGCTTATTCAAAGAATGTTTCACAAGCAGTTGTCAACTCATTTCAAAATAAATTGATGAACATTTACGCTACCAGGTACTTGTTTTCTTATCTTCCGAATTTTGATTCAATTTAATGTATGCATCTCTATTATTTTTTATTACGTATTAACTTTTACAGTTTTGTTGTACCTGTGCAAATATTCAACAAGAAAAGAACGAATGAATGAAACATTGTAGCCGTAATGTTTTCGGTTTAATATGAAAAGTATTATGGTCTTATTTAAACCTACCGTAAAGGTGAAATGAACTACTAAAGATGACGTTTTCATAGCTATTGAGCGTTTCATTAATTCCATCTATTCTCCAGAAGTAGACGAACGACAATCCCATATTACTGTCTTGAAATGTCAAATTAAACTTTGATGCTTCCAGTTCTCTCACGTCCTTGTCCTGACTGTCAAAATTACGGACACCTAACGAACTTCCTTCACGATATAAATTCGTTTGTGATCCTTGAACACGGCGATCTAGTGACATGGGATTTAGAGCATTGTAAATGTAGTACTCGTAGTCTCTAGATTCTCTTTTTGGATAGAGATTTTTATGCATTTTCTCGTATGAAGCACCATCTCCATACAGAGCAGTTTGGAGATTTGTTATCAGTCGTGTTAAGTTTTCTTCGAGGGCATTCAGTTTTATGTGAAGCTCATCTAAAAATTCATTTTAACGCTACATTTAATTGCTAATATCTACAATATGGTTCAACTTTGCGCTCAAATATCTACAATATTTAGGGTTCAAAACAAAAGTTACAGGAAATACAAATCAAATCATTTCTAGATATACAGGAAAATGGAAGAGGTTTTGATGAAACAAACTTTCCTTTAAGAGGAGTACCACATTTAATTAATAAATTATTTCACTGGAAATTGATGTTTGATATTTTTATTTTTCATTTACTATGGATGTTCATAAAGTAGAGTCAAAAAGAAATCCTAATTAAACTTGTCAATTTTTAATTGAAATACTCTGTATATTGTTTCATTTTTGAGTTAAGTACCTTTTTTTTGACCAATAAAAAATAAAGTTGTTGTGGTCTATGACAAGTTTAAACAAATTCCATTACATCCTTTATTTTGCTCAGTCTTTGAATACATCTTCGAGCTTTTCAAAAACAATATACAGGACGAGTCGAAACTCTAGGTCACTACAGTTTTGTCGACAAATTTCGATGCAAGACCCTCTACAGTATGTTCAATTTTTCAGTTTTATTAAGCATAGATGTTGTGCTCACTTACAGAAAGGTACAGCGTCGGTTATTCGCACAAACGAATATGACCGTTTGCTTACCGTCAGATGTTTCCGATCAAAACCCAATCGTAAGCCTGTGGAGCTAATAGTTACGCCCACTAAGGTAGCCCGCGCACATCGATCTGCCGTCGTGTACTTTTCTCTAAGTGAACGGACTCTACCTTATAGCCTTAAACCACAACGTATACTTCATTTACTTTCTGTAGCGATGTGCCCTTTCCAATGTTTTGGATGCGCGCTGGCAAAATCGTAGGTAGGGAGAAAAAAGCTCATTATACTCTCGACGCTTGTTCATTAAACAAACTTTTTCATACAGTACCTGGCAAAAGTTTTGTTCAATCATGAATAGTAGTGCAAGTCGAAAACAAGCGTTAAAGCCTTTAATATTTCTTCAAATATAAATAAACATCTCGTTAATATTTTCAGTAATGGTACCAATAACAGCGCATTTGAGTAATGCAATTGTAGTGGATAAAATGGTCAATTTTTCTGTGCAGTACTGTACGGATTATACGCTCCTCACCGGTTAAGAGTTTGGCTGAGAGTTGTCTCCTTCCTTTTCTGGCCTAGTGCTGTTCTNCTGTCAGGGGCGGCCTTAGCTATCGAGAAGTTCCCGGTGGATAAACTTTTGCGAGGCTCTCGTCTTTGTGGAATTAGTTTTAATGATGATACTTGACGATAAATATAAAGTTATTCATAAATAATTGGAAAAATTTAATAAAAGACAGCAAATTTGCGGCTTTTTTAAGACTATTAAGAAATTCAAATAAGCATTAGTAAGTATCTACTATTACTACGTAATAAAGTTAGATTGCTGCAAGAAGGCGCGAAGCCTCTGCAAGAGCGAGGCCCCGGGCGGTTGCCCTGTTCGCCACCCCCCAAAGGCCGCCCCTGAAAACAGAAAATATTATTGCTATACTTACAGGGGCGACAACACTTGATTTTTGATCGTCAAACATCCTGGAAAATACAATTTTCCAGAAATTCTTTGTAGTTTACCGTTTATCCAAGAAAACCTTTCTCTAATTAAAAATACCAATGAATAAAATTGCAGTTGTGTGTACCATAAAGGTAAAAGTGGACAACATAACGAAACGATTTCATCTTCAACATAATAATATAGCAAACCAACAGTAACTGATGACGTTATAACGAAGCAGTTGCTGATATATACCAAAATTGAGTTTCTACGGTAGGAGTCGTCAACATTATCGACCAGATCGTCTAATTGTAACTGGCGATCGATTTGTACTATGTCCTTTACCGTTTTTCTTATCTGAAAAAGTTATTTATACACTAGAAGCACACCGAGCTACATAAACACAGAAATATATAACAATATAAAGTAGTATTAATAAAGGACATTCAACAGTAAATTAATAATTTACTTATTTATCTAAACTATCAGACGAACTTACTAGTTCTCATCAGCACGTCACAGATACATCACCGACCAAACCGAAGAGCAAAATTGTACAAGGTGTAACAGAAATAACTGCCGAACTTGTAGGAGGTGATAGAATATTATAAAACATGAAAATTAAGTAAGTGTTTGTATGTCCGAAAGTTCATCGTTTTCAAGAAAAACGTAATTGAAAGTGCAGGTAAATTTAATTCCGGCCCTGGTAAAGACACACGACCCGCAACGCTGCACTCAATCAACTGGCGTTACCAGCATCGGTGTAGTGTTTGTTTTGTAGTTTTTACTCATGTATTGTTTATTTGTTAAATTAGATTAAGTGTGATTTAGGGTTTTTATGTTAACAGTCGACCTATAATAGCCTTGCATGAGGTTCGAAAAACTAATTCAGCAATACAACATTAATAATTAGAGTAGGCCAGTTTGCCAGTGTAGAATAGTTGTTACAAAAATGTGACATGATACGTATCTACGGGTTTGAACCATATCGCCATATCGTAAACTTTAAAGGTTCAATTGCTATGTCTTTATCATTTGCAGCGAGTACAAACCTTGCTTTAAAATACCAGAGAATATAATAAAAATGTAAGTTCAGCCTATGTATATAGGACAACCTGTAACACCGCTTACGGAAAGAATTAACCACCTAGTAAATTATACTTACAATACAAAGTACATGATTATGAATAATTGGAAACATATACAATTTCCTATAGAACTAACCTTATTCTTAAATACTATACTGCAACAGATGCATATAAATATCGTTAAATACGTAATAATGTCAATAACGCGTTCAGAATTGCGTTTAACAGACTGATTGACGCCGTGGACTATACTTTCACAGGCATTTACCCCAAGACCGATGACAAATAACAAACAAACTCCTGCCCAAATGATAAAAAATATTTTTGTTTTTGTGCCTTTTTCATAAATCGAAAATGGGAGCAAACCTAAAATTCTGCACATTATTATAATGGGCTGCAAAACTTCCACCACGTTCGTGCATTTGAACATTTTTATTTAATTCACGTACATTCGTGTTCAGACTAATAGTTGTCACGTTAAAGTCCAGATATTACAAACGTTGGGGCGTACGTAAAAGCTTTTGCTACACCATTAATTATTCAATTTTTTCACCCCATTAGGCGAAATAAGTGACATGAATGCATGTTTTAATTGTCAGTTAGTTTGCCGAAACTACGGGGATGTATCAAAAAGTTTTAAGGTTAGGCCTTAAATATTCATTATACTACTTAAGGGCAAGGAAAGACAAAAAGCACTTAATGTAAAGGTAGGGAATAGAAATATTGACAGAAGTTAAGTACAAGAGTCACGCCTCTCCAAGGGGAACTGTGTATTTCTTAATTGGAGAGTAAGTGGGGTGTACAAATATTAAAGTATATTTTCAATAAATAATTTCCTAAAAAAGGGATAGTTAGCTTGTACATTATGTAGAAAAAATATACATCTATATTAGGGCACCCAGTTAAGGAAATAATCCAAGAAATACATAGACCAGTAGANCTTGGATGAAAGCAGTAGGTATCAAAGAAGTGAATTCCTGAATTAAAATTTGTTCACGACATTTTAATGCACATGATTATATTTCAGCAAGTATTTACCATCAGCCATAACCTTAATATTTACTAGAATCATACTAAAATTAGAGAAAAAAGTAAACTAATAGAAACTTGGATGAAAGCAGTAGGTATCAAAGAAGTGAATTCCTGAATTAAAATTTGTTCACGTCATTT
>NW_020440030.1:0-6775 GCF_000699045.2 Agrilus planipennis
ATATTAAGATAAATGTAACATTAATGGTGATCCAATAACTGAAAAATTGACCGAAAAATTGAAAAACTTTTTTAAAGTTGCTAACTATAACGTGGGTCTTTCAATAAATAAATTAGAATTCTTTTAATCAAATCATCACTACCTAAAAGAACAAACGAAAATTCAGTAGGTACAATTTGCTTCTAGGAGGTCTCAATCTTGAGTTATTTACAGAAATACTTGGTGTCTATTCGGACAATTTTTGACTCGCCATTCAACCTCCACCTCCTGGAAACATTGGGTAATCCCCAATTATTGTTCGGGATGTTGTTGTACTATTAAAAATTTGGGCAGAACGACAACCAAAATTAAAGCTATTTCAGTAGTTTCAAATCATTTTTGGAGTATTACAAAATTATATTCAAGTCCTCAGAAAATAAAAAGAATTTAAGAATATCCCATGGATACTCTAACAAGCAATGCTGAATTGTTATGAGGTTACGATCTATTCTCAGTGCATTTTTTTCATGATTACCTGTGTTAGAGGTACTGCAAAATCTCATGAGCCTTCTCATGACGGTCGATGTTTTTGACAGGTAGAAATCAATGAGTCAACGAAGTTTAATGATTGCGCCGCGCAAGAGCAAGGCTCATAGAATTCTGAACCACCTCTACAAGTAGCTACAGTGTACAATTGCTATTAGTTTTTGAATAAATTCGTGTATACTATGCCAATACTGATCACTTTCTATTTATCAACATTTAGATATTCCCAAAGATTCTCGAGACACTCAGTATATAGATAGATATAAAAAGGCAATTCTCAAGTCTATATTACGCACTAAGAGATCGCTTAGAAATTCTACCACGAGGAGACTGTTGGTTTTGTGAAATAGCTTTCAATGTTGACTCTTTTGTTGCATGTCTCTCTACCAGGTATCTAGAATTGGATCCAATGGAGGGACCAGAAGCAATTCCCGCTGCCACGCAAAGGAAAGCGACCGGGAATAAAAGTGGCAGGACGCCGTTTACATCCACTAAAATATTAACGAAGATCCCTAAAACGAGCTTCGGCTTTTCAGTCGTCTGGACGCACCCGCCTCGAGTCGAGAGGATAGAAAAGGGATCGCCTGCAGAGAAAGCCGGGATGATGCCGGGAGATTATATCATTTTCGTTGATAAGCATAACGTCGTCATGATGCCGGAAGTCGATATCTTGAATCTCATTAAGTAAGTTCCTGGTTTATTTGCACGAGCGATCGACTCAAAATTTCATGTTAAAACTGAACATAACATGATGTACCATATCGATACTATAGGGTTGTTCGGAAAGTCATTTCGTTTTTTTTTTTGTGGAAATGAAAGACAGTTTTCGTATAATAAACAAATACTTTATTAAATTATATATTGACCGTTCTGGTCCAACACCTTTTGCCATCTTTCTGGTAGTAGCATAATTCCACGCTCATAAAATTTTTGGTCTTTGCTGGCAAAAAACTGATCGAGGAGGTTTTTGACCTCCTCATTTGAGGTGAAGGTTTTACCGTCTAAAAAATTTTGGAGTGACCGGAACAAATAATAATCCGATGGTGCCAGGTCTGGAGAATATGGTGGGTGTAGCATTGTATCCCATTCAAGCTGTAAAAGCTTTTGGCGAGTGACCAAACTTGTGTGAGGTCTCGCGTTGTCTTGGTGAAACACTACACCTTTCCTGTTGATTAGTTCTGACCTTTTCTGTTGAAGTGCATCATTCAGTTTGTCCAGCTGATGACAGTAGACTTCCGAATTAATCGTTGTGTTATCCGGTAAAAGCTCAAAAAAAACGATTCCTTTAAAATCCCACCAAACAGACAGCATCACCTTTTTTTGGTGAATATCGGCTTTGGAAATGGTTTGAGCCGGTTCATCTTTTTTGCTCCATGACCTCTTGCGTTTGACGTTGTTGTATACAACCCATTTTTCGTCCCCAGTGATGATGCGCTTCAAAAACGGATCATTTTCGTGACGTTTGAGAAGCGAATCGCAGACGTCAATGCGGCGACACAGATTTCTCTCTGTGAGAACATGGGGAACCCATACATCGAGCTTCGAGGATAATCCCAGGCCTTTCAAGTGGTCATAAACTGTTGAATTTGATAAATTTAACCTCAATCCGATCTCACGTGTTGTTATTCGCCGGTTCACATCAACTAATGCCTTTATGGCGTCTTTATCAGCTTCAACCGGCCTTCCCGAACGTGATGCATCTTCGACATCAAAATACTCCAAAAAACATATTTTGTACTTAAACCAAGTACTTCTAACCTAAAACAGTGACGACAATGAAAAGTATCTTATACCAAACTCCGATACTACTGTTACCATCTGGAGTTGAAAATACTGCAAAAATATTTAGTTACTCGCATAATAACACCTCAATATTTATTACAAAACTTTGTAAAAATATGAACAAATTCAGTTGTAGCCAAAAAAATAGCGACACGTTTCCTTCCAGCTGAATCATATAGGGTGACTTAAGTTCACCCTGTCGGAGCCACATATGCTCAAAAGAGTTATGTACATTAGCTCTCCCCTACTACAGCTTTGCGTCTCAAATTTTGAATTCTATTTTATTTATTCGTAGGTCATGTGGCAATCAGTTAACTTTAGAAATATTTCGAAGACATCCGTCCAAAAATGGCCCATCTCCTAATTACCACCAAGCGAATAAGTTTTCCGGAAGTACTAGCAAGTTACTTACTTCTTCGTCGGCATTAACCTATCATCGACCGTCTACAGTGGGCTCCACCCATACCACCAACCCTGCTTCCGTCGACTGCAACCGGAAGAGGTTGCATTTACCCCAAGTCACGTTTAGTTCTGAGGTTGGTAATGGTATAGTGGTGTAATTTCCATATGAATTTTCTTCCAATATCTACCATATTATTATCATCTGCGTTTAGAGAACCGTTCTTCCATTGTTTTAATAATTTACTAATTTTTGTATTGTTTATAATATTTTTTGTGCGCTCCTATATTTATTTTAAATGCTTTGGTTAGCCCCCAAGGAAAACATGTAAATTATTTATAGCTAGTGACCGTTTCACTTTTCCTTTGTGTTTTGCCTATTTTATTTTATGTAAAGACGACTAGTTATTAGTTTTTATCAGTGTTGTGTTTAATTTAATGTTGCTTTGCATTGTTTTCCGTTTATTTATTTAAATAAATGTTTTCTTTAGTTTTTCATCGTTTTATTTTATAAACGGTTTTTATTTTCATCAGTTCACCAATGTTTTAATTTATTTAAAACTAAAATACAGAAAACAATAACGGATCCGGAAGAAGCCCGAAGAAAAACCCTGTATCAAATAATTAATAAGGAACAAGCGTACGTAACGGAATTACAATTTGGAACCAACAGGTTTCTGTTTCCCTTAGCTGAAAGAAGAGACATCCTCAGTCCAATGGAGCATAGAATACTATTTCAAAATTTAGAAGAGGTAATTTCGTTTGATAAATTTAAGACATTATTAACAAGAAAAATGTAGAATTGCTTTCGCCTTTTAATGTATAGTACTCGCGATTTACCGTGACACAAAATCGATAAAAGTAGAACAGTCACTGCGCTGGAAAAGAAGTAGAGCTCACATTGACCAGTTTATAGTTTTAAAAAGACGATGACGTGCATTCTTCGCATGGTCTATAGGTTTAGACCATTGCTTAGCATTCGGGAGGACGCCGGTTCGATTCCGAGTCCGTCTGCCTTGGTCCAAGTTTTTCTGTGGTTTCCTTGGATCACCTAGGCAGATGCTGAGGCAGTAATATTCCACAGATAATCTTTCATTCTCTTCTGCCTTCATTTCGTCCGTCTCATCTTTCTCACCCGAACCACCACCCACCCATTCCCGATTCCTGAAAGCAGGCTGAACAGGGCCTTCCGCCCTACCTTCCGGCATAGTCTGGAGGGACTGCCCGCCCACCAGCATTACTGGCTGATGGGAATGAAACACCCTTTAAAGTTTTATCATTTTCGACAACTTGCTAAGGCGGATGAAAGAGACCAGGTGCACACAAAGGTCAATAACGTTAAAAGTAACCACTACAAGGGTGTTTTCAGGTTTGCTTACTTTGTGTCACGTTAAAACGCGTGAACAATACATGCGTTTTGTTCGCATTCAAAAAGAAAACGTTGCTGCAGCCCTACTACATTGCACCCGTTTGGGAATCAACCGAAATACTATTACATCAAAAAATTTTCAATCTGGTTATTAATTTTCTTTAAATTTTTCAGACAATAATTACTGAGATTCAAAAGACAATATTTAATACTCAAAACCATGACGATTTTTGTTTTTGGGGCACTTTTCTACTTTTTATTCATCATTATTTTCTAAAGTTTGTATTTCTTTTCATGTGATTTCCAAATAAAATAACATTTATGATTATACAAACGAATTTTCTGTATAAATAGTCAAAATAAAGGGCAAACTCTATAAAAGAATTATCAATTTAATTATTTAAATTATTCAAAAAAAGAGTTCCAGAAGGAAATTTTGGGATGTAAAAATGACTTACTTCTAGATTCTAAAAATAAGTGAAGACATTTTGGACAATATAGTCCAAGAAGACGGGGAACAAAGCATCCAAAATGTGCCGTTTGCATTCTATAGGAAATTAGCAGAGTTCACTACGGCCTACAGGAAGTACTGCTCAGGAATCAAGAAGGCCGATTGTGTTTTGGCAGATCGTACAAAATATGCAAACTCGGGATTCGTACGATTCCTACAAACGCCACTTATTCCGAGAAAACGACCTGACATCACGGCCTTTATTCACAGACCTTTACAGCACTATAGGGACATTTTGAACTTGTTTAGTACGGCATTAGGGTATTCTAATTCCAAACATGACGATTACAATCATCTAGTCAAAATCGTCAAGGAAATGCAAGTATGTCCTTTATACTTAATTAATTATTATTATTAAAGAACATTTGAAGTTAAATGTTGGACTACTTTTTAAGGTGACTTATAGAAATATAACAAAAGAGGCTGGATTTATGGAACCAGGGGGTGAAGGGCGACTATTACTTTCCGTTCAAGATTTAGAAAATCGCCTTGTTTTCACAAAGTGTAAGGTAAGTCGTCCTACAANTAAAATCCTTATGACTCGTGTCATCCGCGGGACTATTCGAGGCCTAGGAGACGTGGAAAATTTTTGACGCCGGACAGTCCGGACCTGCACCATACCAGACCAAATTCAACCTATTTACTCTCACTTTCATTTCGTCGGTTTCTTAATTCCACAATTTTGCCGATAATATTGGATTGAATGGTCCGATTCCGATGGGTGTGTCACTAACTTTATCTAGAGAAACCCACAATTCTAACGACGTACCGTTTCAATGTTATCGTCGACCAAAAGTTGATTTTGAAGAAAAAAAAATCTAAAATTTTTGAATTTTCTAACAGGATCAGATAAGTCCGCAGGCATCTCATGACATTGGCGGTGAGATGAGAGATACGTCTATTAAGAAAGTTTTCTAAAAAAGCTTATAGTTTTCCATCTATTGGCTAGCAGACAGTCAATTTAAAATAGACAAGCTCAAAAGCAGACCCGCGGTTAAAACTTCATAGCTCCGCAGTACGATGTCCTATCCGCACCAGACAGGACTCATTCGAAGCCCAAATGGATGTGACAAGTTTTTTACGTACAGAGTTCTAAAATCGGCCGCCCGGGCCTGTACTATAGTCGATCAAATGCTATTTATCCTTATTTTCTTTTCGTAAACAATATCGCCGATAATTTTGGATTAAACGGACCGACTGCGATGAGGGTAGAAATATCGCAAAAACTTTCGATTTGGACATCTTGTCTGTCTGAAAATGTTTAAATTTTTCGCAATCAAAAAAATATTTCTTAAAGTTCTACTAACTATCCTGTAGGTGTAATACAGGTCTCTTTTCAGCCTTTTATTTTAAATAAGCCAGGAAGACATTGGATATTTGGAGGAGAACTTTTCAGGGTAGAAGGGCGAAATATAAGACAATATTGGACTCTCCTTTTCACAGACATACTTCTATTTGCCAAGGTTTCAAGAGACAGAGTACTGTTTATCACCGAAGAACCCCTTCCCTTATCATACATAGCAGAAATTATATTTACAGTTAGAAAAAAATGTAAGTTTATAATAAACAGTAATCACAATGTATCAAATAATACATTTACAATAAGAGGCATATTTAGGAATTTATTAGCTTTCACTGCAATTTATTGTTTCCCTACATGCACAGTAGCATCACCAAGTGGTAAAATATATTGTTAAGTATTAAAAGGTTACAGTTGATAAATAATGGGTAAATTTGATGGTGGAGAAATCTACAAGTTTAAGTTCATGAGGAACATTTGACATATTTTGATTGCGAAAATAGTCAAGTAATAATATTTATTATTTTTATATTTCTAAGAGAATCATTCACTACTCTTCTTTCATTTTCCGTTCTATCTTTCTTTTCCCAACCACCATCTATCTAAATCTAGTCCCAAAAGAGCAATTCTAAAGGATCATCCTCTGTACCCTTCGGCTTTGCACAACAGTGCAGTGTAATGAAAATCAGTCCAGCAGCTTTGCTAGTGGGTGTGATGATGCTACAGTGTGGCAAAGCAATTGCACAGTGAAAGTTTGTAACTTAACACTTTTTTAGTGTTGTATTCGTAACCTATTAAAATTGGCTTTCAAAAATCAAATGTTTGAATAATCAACAAGCATATAATATTTAATTACTATAATTTCGAAATCAACAAATCTTTATGAATT
>NW_020440031.1:0-6767 GCF_000699045.2 Agrilus planipennis
ACCAGGAAGCCTGGCAAACGTTGTTACCGAGGAAACCATATTATGGGTTTTTTAGGAAAAGGAAGAACGATCAATGGACAATACTACAGTGAGTTATTGGATCTCTTAGACAAAAAATTGAAGGAGACACGGACGCATTTGACGAAAAAAAAAGGTGCATTTTCAACACGATAACGCACCAGCACATTCATCAGGAGTTGTTGCCGCCAAACTGCATGAATTACGTTATTATTAACTGTTGCCGCACACCCCGTACTCACTCGATTTGCCTCCCTGCGACTTCGTTTTGTTCCCTACCATGAAGAAATGACTCGCGAGAAAAAAATTTAGCTCAAACGAGGAAGTCATCGCCGAGACAGGGGGATTTTGGAGAGTTCGACAAATCTTATTTTTTGGAGAGGTTAAAAAAATGGTAGGGACGTTGGGAGAAGTGTATCTTTCTAAAAGAGGACTATGTTGATAAATAAAACCAAAAAAATAAAAAAAAGAAGTGTCTTCATTTCTAACACGGGTACTTATTGAACCGCCCTCGTATATATTCTTATCTGAGATCAGGCACCATTTAAAGTGAGGTGATTTTGGCTTGGTGCAATCGAGTTAGATACTGGAACATATTTTGATTGATTTTGACACAAATGGAACTGTAAATTTTTTGTTACTCGTTGAATTTTATAAAAGATAAAGGTGATCTGATTGTGAGTTTACTTCAAACCACATCCAATCATGATGGATCTTGTGACCTGCGGTCTGGGCATAGCTTGAGCATTTTTTATTTGAAACCTCAAAAAAATAATCGTGGCGAAGCAATTTCGAACAATAAAGGAGCCCCTGCAAGCATCTAGAAGGACCTACAAAATAATTATTCAATATTCATTGGTTTCTTGATGGAACCCTATTTTGTATTCAGAAGTTTGTTTGTATTGTCATAAAAAAAGATAGCTATAGTGCTTTTGTTATTTCATCGATTGACAATATGGCCTCCTTCATTTATCATTCATGAGAAAATCTGAAATGAAAACACCTGACGTCATCTAAATCTATTTCAGTGCCGTAAAACTTCCATCGAAACTATTTCACGTAAATAAAACCTATTATCAAGTCAACAGTGGCAATGTAATTTATCAATTTATATTTACATTTGCAGTCATTAGTTCATTAGTAGACGGGAGCTTTGGGAAATTCACTCAGGTTTTAATAGTGGAAACCTTTCCCGTTATGGATATTTTTTTATGAAAGACGTGGGAGGCGCACACCGAGGCGGATCCTTGTGCAGAAGGACGAATGGGTGTGTCCTGCATAAGGATCAATACATGCTCTGCTATGTCAAATATTTAGCGGTGAATCGTATTAGTTGTAAAATAGCTAGGCAAAATGTTTTCGTTTCGATTTGTATGGAAACTGCTTAATGAGGAAATGACCGTTCCAAAATACAGTCGTTCGTCATCTATTTAGATTACTAATTCACTTTAATTGCCTAAATCTAATGTTAACTGTATTACATAACACAATCCCAAAATACCCCAAATATGTTTAGAAAAATTAAAACATCACCCGCAACTGAAAGCCTGATGGATGCTAAAATATTGCTCGAATCTTGGATATCTAACAGAATTTTGTTTATTGATTCTTGATTCTTTTTATGATAATTTCTATTGATAGTTGATGTACATAGGTAATTACTAAAATGTTATATTTTAACCAATAAATTACTTACTCGTGGTTAAGTCAGAAGGTTGAAAACTGTGATAAGACCGATGCTGAGCAATTTACTGCTATATATACTTAATTCCAGGCATATTATACAATTTAAAAAAAATGAGTTTAAAAGTGAACCTCCATCAGATGGTGAATGATGATGTGCATTTTATTAAGTATTTAGATTTCAGAAATAATTCATATGACATAAAGGATAAGGTGACATTTAGACGAATGTACCGAACATATCACCTATCGCATGAGCAAATTAGTCTAAAATTTACCTTTTGACTCCTATGTTTTTCATACATGTAACACTCTACTTTACATTGCTTCTCTCATTATCCAAACATACATAAAAAAATATAGTTTCGTCAAATTGACCTTCGAGGCCAATAGGTGAACTGATGCTGTTCTAATTGGGGTCTCCTAACGTATTGTTAGCAAGAGTGGCAAGCTTCTTCGGAGGTCTTTCCATCTTCGATGCTAGATGTGGACGACGGCCTCTAGACCCGAATCAAGACAACATCAGTTCATTTATTGTTTTTATGGAGAAGTGATGAAAGCACAGTTCAAGATAGGAGCGGCTGGTGTAGAGGTGGTGAAAAGTATGCACAAAAGGTACCCCAGCTAACGAGCCGTCAATGACTGAGAACAGTTGCCAGCTTGGTAGCCGCGTTATCTTTTTCTCTCTTTGATATTGCAAGCGTCAAGTGACGAAACACTGATACCTATTCGTGATCTTCGCAACAGCTGGTACACAGACTTGTCACTGCACGTGTAACGATTAGTAGTTATGTGGACCATTCGATTTTTAGAGTTATTGCTGTTACCACAAAATATAAAAATGAGTATAGTGTGAAAATATCAAACAAAAAACAATGTTTTATCGTAAGCGTCAAGTAATGAAACACTCATACCTTATCATGACCTTCGCAACAGCTGGTACACATACAGGTGTCAATTGCGCGTGTGACGATTAGTAGCTATTACCACAAATACAAAAATAAGTTGAGTGTGAAAATATCAGAAAAAAAAACAATGTGCTTCCACGTAGAATATGCGGACACTGTGGTTACGGTGCAATAAGTATGAACTGGCGACTTCACACAAATACGTGTCGTCATTGCCGGAGCAATTGGGGCTCGGTGTAAGATATCTCATTCTATTTCTTTTTCATATACCTTCTTCTCCCTTAATTTTTCCGGAGTACTGGTCAGATATAGCGTATAAGCTTTACGTAATTTTAGGATCCCATATAAACAAAAAGCATTGTTAGTAGCAATATTAATTACAAATAAATTTTTACTAACACTTGTAGAATTGTAGAATTTACGAAAATGCTGTTCGTGTAGTTGGCTAAAGTTTATTCCAAAGTTACTTTAAAGTTACTGTCATTTTATTATTCGGCATTGGGAATGGAATGGGAATAGCAAAAATCTATGTAATTATATCTTGTTTATTTAACAACAAATACATGATCAAACTTATTAGTAATTGCGGTAAAAATAAACCAGGGTCTTTTAATTTGGAGTATTGATCTGATGTTGTGTCAACATAGATTTTCTAATTTCTACATCTTTTTACTGCGTTCATAGCTCTAAGAAGGGGATACCTTGGTCCAAAATTACCATCAAAATCGTCTTCATCAATAGCCCAGTTCATAACGCCTCCAAGACCTTTCGAACAAACGAAATTTACCTAGAAAGGGAATCAGAGACATAAGATTAAAGGTTGGACACTTCCGTCATTCAGCCTTTATCGCGCAAAGGCTTTCTAATAAGACAACTGATTACTTAATACAGGATTTCTAAAAGTACCTATATTTATTTTCCGTTACCTTAGCTGAAATAGATCTCACGTTGTCGTAACCAACCCATTGGTTCCCTGAACATGCAAAAGGGGATTCGTAATTCTGATCATATGCTTCAGCCCATCCTTGCTGGATCTTTTCTAGGAAAAAATGGAGCACAACACACTTCCAACAGGATCGTGGAGGGGTGCATTTACTCCAGTGGAGCCATCCCAAGATCCATGTAAGTCGTAAGACATGAAATTGATCAGATCGACTGCACTGCAAATGAAATGATAGTATATAACCTTTTGCATTTGCATATTTGCTGTCATACGAATTTCCGATATTTTATCAAACTTGAGGAATCATTAATTTAGATAATGGCCATTACTCAAATTCATACTGGATTAATTAATGCAACTAGGTACATCAAAATGAAGAATTGATAAGAAGTGACTAATACGAGTTCAATTTAAAATGATATAATGCATGTTTTCCGAGCTTTGAGTACATCCCGAGAGATAGCCCTATCAAAGAATTGTGAAATCAAGTTTCCATCACCGATATGCGAGGTGAGGTCCATAAGTTCGCGGCAGGAAAGGGAAAGGGAGAAGCTAAAATTTTTCACTGTACATTTCGCCAATTAGGAATTCGTCGTTGGTATATAAGTAAAAGTTTAAGTCTATGACGTTATTCGTTTAAGAGTTGTCACCCTTCAAACAAGTCAATTGAACACCACGCTGTGATAAAGTTGCTGGCAAAGCAAGGGATAGTCAGCTCAGTTTATAATGAGCGAAATGAAAGTTAAACCTGAGTTCCCATAGGAATCGATACAATGGCACCCCTATGAAGCTCAAGATGGCAGAATCGGCTGGGAAGTGGGAAGAGCTACAGTTTTTGTAGACTGTGAAGGACTTTTACAAGTAAATTACAAAGAAAATGTTACCACAATCACTGGAAACTACTATGCTGCAATACTGGTAAAGTTAAAGGATGCCATTTGGGTAAAAAGAATAGGAAAATTGTCGAAATATGTGCTGCTCCTGCAGGATAATTCGCCAATGCACAAATACAGTGTTGCGATGACTTCTCTACACAAACAAGGATTCTATTCTCTAGTTTAACCATCTTGAAATCCAGACTTGGCTCCCACTAGTTTTTATTTATTTCCAGATTTGAAAAGGGAGCTTAGGGGCGAAAATTTTCTAATGACAATGAAGTCAAAAAAGCTGTTTCGGCCCGTTTTGAGGGCAAAAACAAAAAAAAAATTTGTTGGTTTAGAGAAGTTCTAGTCTGAAGAATAACTTTGTGTTTTAATTTTTTAACACTTTCATTCCGCGAATATCTGAACCTCTTTTCGTAGGTATATAAATTATTTTTCTGTTCTAAAAATGTCATAAACCATTGAATAATTGATTCATGCAGAATCTTAGTCATTTCACAACAATTTTTATGCCACTATAACAATTGTACGTAAATAGGTACAACAACATACTTTGAAAGTGCCGGGACGTCGTAAGCGTCGTCTATGTAAGAAGGTGATGGTTGTACTGCTACTGTAATTAAAAGTCCCAATGGTTCGAAAGCCGCCTTTACTTCTTGCAGCAGTGTAATCAAATTTTCCTAAATAAAAATTAGTCTGTTATTAATTTGTTAAGATGTAATGAATGGTTTATTGTTTTTAAATTTTACTTCATTATTCGAAAGGCCATTAATGAAACCTTTAAATCGAAGAGCAGAAAATATTTTTTTTGCGGAATATGATGCAAACAGATTTAAATCATGCAGCTTTGGAGGGACTTCATAATTTGTTATTAAAGAGGTCACCTTAGATATCTCCTTTTGCGGTTAATTATGAAAAATTATTGCTGTTGTCACACCCTCGTTGGGAATGGAACCCGGGACTTTTGGCTTTAGGCGCTAAATCTCTGACCATTAAGCTACAGACTATACTTCATTTACTTTCTCTAGCGATGTGCCCTTCCAATGTCTTGGATTCGCGCTGGCAAAATCGTAGGTAGGGCGAAAAAAGCTCATTATACTCTCGACTCTTGTTCATTAAACATACTTTTTCAAAGTTTTGTTCAATCATGAATAGTAGTGCGAGTCGAAAACAAGCGTTAAAGCCTTTAATATGTCTTCAAATATAAATAAACATCTCGTTAATATTTTCAGTAGTAAATGGTACCCAATAACAGCACATTTAAGCAATGCAATTTTAGTGGATAAAATGGTAAATTTTTCCGTGCAGTACTGTACGGATTATACGCTCCTCACCGGTTGAGTGTTTGGCCGAGAGTCTCCTTCCTTGTCTGGCCTGGTGCTGTTCTTTTCTACTTTGCGCCGGTCAAACTGAAGGTCACATCGCTACAGAAACTAAACGAAGTGAACGAAAGGTGACAGCAACAACGAGAAAAGGCGCTAACAAACTTAGCAAATTGGCTAAACTAATTTTTATATATATATATATCTCAGTATCTATAAAATACTTTGAAGCAATTTGTTCTCTATACTTGATAGATATTAATGTCCCTGCAAGGACTTATTGAACTTAGATTGCCGAGATCATCAATTTGATATACTGTGGGTACATGTGTCTACGAATACAGCACATCCGAAATAGATTTTGAATTCCTATGTATATGAATGGGCAATAAAATTAATAGCAATCCATACCTTGTCTGCTCCACCAAAAGCAGAGTCCCTTTGAGCAGGATACTCCCAGTCTAAATCGAGGCCATCAAAACCATAATTATGTATGAAATCTATAATCTGTTGGATAAACGTTGCTCGTTTTGAGGCACTCGCAGCTACTACCGAATAAGCATAAGAACCTTGACTCCATCCGCCCATGGCAACTAAAAATTTTACTCGAGGGTACCGAGCTTTAAGGTTCGTCAAATTTCGGAATCCCCCTAGTTAACAAATGAAGACTTTTAGAATGCTTGTCCAACCCAATTTTCATTAAATTAAAATTGTTTGTCAATTTGAAATTTGAGGAGGAATTTCTATGTATCTATGCTATTATATTCCTTGCTCTTACAATTACTATACTAAATCCATTATGTAAAATATCCTGAATGTAGTAAAGTAAGTACAAAACAGTAGACATACCTCGGTTCACGTCAAGAGCAGGATCTAAAATTTCGACATCTTGAGTGGCGTTGTTCAATCCAATGAAGCTGTAGTAGATATGAGTACATAAGGAAGGATCTATATCACTGGTTCCGAAGCTTCCAATGCCTGGCCTATTTATTGCCCAACTTCCGTAATAGCA